>NW_010549754.1:16801-35985 GCF_000687285.1 Phaethon lepturus
AGGTTTTATTTCCAGAGCTGATCCTGTCAAAATCAAAAGGAGTGAAACTGGCTCCATCCGCTGAAAAAATGAGCACAGCTGCAGGGATTCTCTGTGGGGAACAGCTATTGCCCGCAGCAGGAAGATGGCAGTGCAGTGCATGGCAGAAGCTTTTGTTGGTTTTAATGCTAATTTTGGTCAACTCACTTTGCAAAACGTTCATTAGCTCAACTTTCAGGAGGCCTGCAGCTTCTTGTTTTGCTTCAAGGATTTTCTGCTATCATAACAGGATGAACTCAGAGGTAAAAGTTGTAATTTGTTAGTCCATTTTATGATTCCTATTTTCCTAAAGTGAGGATATGAGTGTCTTCTTGGGTTATATCAATGAATTTCTCTTAAGAATTACTTGATGTACCTGGGAGGGTTTGGAAGGGCTACTGGTTTGGGGTTTTTTTCATCCTAAGGAGCAGTTTAGCAGGGTGTTACCGACATTTGGTGGCTACCAGAGTAAGAGAAAAGGGAAAAACTAAAATGTAGAAAGGAAAATATTCCTAACTCTAGAACACCTTCATCTGCCTGTGCTTTCTTCTTTGTGTTTCCTTTTTAAACATTTCTTCTGACAGTTTTCACTGAGACCTAAGTCGTGGATGAAACCAGAAAGGGAAGTGTATGCCTGTGATATGGTCAGCAGCAGATATTAAAGTCATAGCAATCCACTGTATGGTTTCTTACTAAGGCTGATGAACTACAGTGGTGCTTTAAAAGATGACTGAGGCTGCAGAGCCAGGTCTGAACTGCCTGATCACCTCTTCCAGCGTGGTGCCTGGCTGGAGCTGTGTGCCGCAGCTCCAGAGCTCCTCTTCTGGATATGGGGCAGTGGGAACCTCGCTGGGAGGGTGTAAAGAGTATCGGCGAGACGTGGCTGCATTTCCAGGAGGTCTTACCAACTTTTTAGAAAGTATTTCAGAATTAGGGATGGCACACCACTCACTTTACAGAATAATCTTCTTGTAAGATGAGGGTTTGTGTTTGATCTGCCATGGGACACTGTGTCAAGGGTGTTGGAAGGGTGTTGGTTGGGTGGTGTTTCTGTGGCAGTAAGATGTCACAGCCTTCATGAATGAGAGCAAACGTCAGTACCTGTTATTTGGGAAGTGTACTTGTTATACCACTCTGGCAACTCTCATCTGAAAGAAAGGCCTTTGAGGGTTTCTCCTGACATTTCAGCAGCTTCCCAGTGCTGGTATTTCCACCACTTCTTTAAGCCCACATTGACCTGTCTGAGGAGAACAAAATTCAACCACAAGAAAGAAGATAGGAGTGCAGACAGTACAGCCTGCAAAAGAGTGAGAACTGAAGTAATCTGTATTTCTAGTATCTAAATCAAAGTCAAACAAAAAATAAGTTTCTGGTAGCTTTTTATAGAGCCTCTCTGTGCTTTGGAATAACAACGCTTAGCATGTGCAGTACTTTGAAGTTTCAAATGTGCATAAAACATTATAATAAATAGAACAGAATGAAGTTTAAACTAGGCAAAACCAAAGAGGAAATGCAATGTTTTAATTTGGTTTTTTTTACAAGAATAATCAAAAAAATGTTAATGTCACATTGGAGGCAGCATTTTTCTGTTGATTTGGTGTTGTCACAGTATAACAGTGGTTGACCTAGGTTTTTGAGATTGTTCCCAATCTTGCAAGGGGATAGAAATAATTAGGAATATATCCGTTTAGGGAGCCATGGACAAATATGAGCTTGCTCTATGATTTTAAAGCGGTAGGCTTTTGTTCTAGTCAGAAGTATACTGAGTAATAGAATAGGGTACATCTTGTTGCTCAAGGTATCTGTGGTTTTGTGAACGTAAGCACATCAGATAGGAGGGGTTCCTTTAATGATACTGTCATCAGTAGGAAATACGATTTTCTTTGTTTTGTCAGACTAATGCATTAGGGTCTCAACCTGCTTTCATACTCTTATCTCCCAGCATAGACTTTACTAAGATAAGGATAGAACCTTAGTTCAGTTGTCATTATCTGTGTCTTCAAACTACTCTGGCACATTTTGGAGAGAAGAAAATGGGTGAATTTAATTATTTGAAAAACACAGCTTCTGATATAGACTTCTGAAAATTAGTCGTGCTAACAGTGGTAGTTTTAAGAGTGTAAATGCATAGACCTTATGCAAGGTCCATCAGCTCATTTGAAGGACTTACCACTAAAGTGCTTTCTCATGTATGAATACCTTCTTTGCATCGCCTGTTATCTTTTATTCAATTTTGTATTGGTTGGAAGGTGACATATAGCAAAAGTTCATTTGAGAGGGGAGTAAATAGCATGTTTCAGGGCTGTGATCCTCTGTAAGTTGGGCTGCATTGCTCAAAAGGTAAACAAGTTCAGCATGTTCCAGAAGTAGTTGAAATACACTGACACGGAGGAGGAAAACATCTGCATGGTTTATGCTTATTTATATCTGTGTTTGGAGGCAGATGATTTGTCTCTCAAGTTGCCTGCCAAAAATAAAGACAGAAAATTGCTAATATATTTATTTATTCTGTGGTGGCACTTAAGGAACAACTGATAACATAGGCCTGCTGTATTGTACAAAACAGTGCCAGATGTCCCTGCTAGAGTCTAGTAGACGAGGGGTATAAAATACATACTAAGTCCATGACTTTTTTCAGTGGGTTAGGTTTTCAGTAGATTTTTTGATTGAATGTGCTGAAGCCAGTGTTTTCACACACAAGATAAGAGAAAAAGGGCATGCACAGACACATGAGAGTTTGATAGGACAGGAGAAAAGTGAAGAGGAAAGAGGTGAATGGAATGAGGCTGATATAAGGAGACTGTGATAAGCAGGGATTTAAGAAAGTGGAGAAATAACACAGTTGAGCAGAATGGAATTGTAGAAGACCCTGTGATGATATCATCATTGTAGAAATGCTCATGATGATATAACCATTGTTCTAGTCTGAAAGCGTCAGTGTTTGTTACTACCTCTCCGAGTCTTTCAGATGCAGAATTGGCTACTATTTGAACTACAGTTCATAAACAATCCTAGTTAAGGAAATATGCTACTTTGAATATACGAAAAGATAATTACTACTATAAAAATACAGTGTCTGTATCTATATACAGAAGCCAGGATGGTGTGGCTTCTTCATCTGTGGCAGCTGTTTTACCCTCCTGCCATTTAAATGCCATACTGGGGCTAAAACCAGAATTTGACTAAAATCTGAAAGCATCAGTGTTTGTTACTACCTCTCCGAGTAGGTAGAGGTAGTTGATGCAGAATTGGCTACTATTTGAACTACAGTTCATAAACAATCCTAGTTAAGGAAATATGCTACTTTGAATATACGAAAAGATAATTACTACTATAAAAATACAGTGTCTGTATCTACATACAGAAGCCAGGATGGTGTGGCTTCTTCATCTGTGGCAGCTGTTTTACCCTCCTGCCATTTAAATGCCATACTGGGGCTAAAACCAGAATTTGACTAAAAACTTGCAGTAATGTTTCTTGCCACTTAAACCAAGTGTCCTGTTTGGTTCATTAATGTCCACAGTGTCCCTGACAGGAATTAGCTGAATTTTTTTATCTATAAGACACACTTTCATATTTGCTTTAAATTTTTTTTTCCTTTCTCACATTTATCTCATACACATATGCAAAAAATCTCTTGATATGTATGCTCTCTTTCCCAATGTACATAAATGCATAAAGGTTAAAAAACTGCTCTTCCAAACTTCTTGTCAAAGTATGGAAGATCACAGAGTCAGCAGCTTCAGCTGGATGTTTTTCGACTAATAATTGTACGACAAAGAATAGTAAGTGTAGGTAGGTATGCTAAAATGAGGTAATCTAATCTCATGCTTCAGGAAGTAAGATGATTGCCATAGGGATCAAGAGGAATGCTTTCCTCAATACCTGGCATCGCTTACTGTCGATGTGCTGAAGGAGGTTTGCCTCTGAACTATTGTGCAATGGTCACAGCCAAAGGCTGAGCACAGGCTTGATGGACCAGCAGCTTAATCTAGTCTGTCAAATTTCTGCCTCTGGCAATTCTGTCTCTCATGGTAACCTCCCTGTACTTTTGGCCAATGTTTGTTTTATTGCATAAATACAACTACACTTTTCTGGATGTTTCTTTATTCTCAGCTTTGTTGGTCTTAGAGATTTGGGGTTGTCTGTAATCCTAAATGTTGAATGCTGTCTCACTGTGTATTGTACAGACTTCCAATTCCCGTCTTGTCTTCTGTTCTTCTACTTCCCTGGTAATTGTCACTGCACAAGCAAAAGGATCATGTTTGAAATTTCTAATTTTCTATTCATTACTATTTAGTCTTACTCATTCATTGCATCAAAGTATGAAAAGTAGTTACCAAAGATTTAAAATTTCCCAAATTTTAGACAATTACTGAAAATATGTTTCCAAAACTACTTTCCCTGCTACTTCCTTCCATTATTTTTTAATGAATATTCAAAATATTTAAGACAATTGTAGATAGGTTTTGTGGTAGGTTTAAATCCCTTTCATAATAAATTTGGTTGTATGATGTAAAGAAGGCTTGTCACTACATCTTCAAGATTTCTAGGTAAGAAACAAAAAATAACTGTGTGGAGTAGAACAACAACAATTAGATACATGTGGTGCTGTCTATCATTGCTGTAGCTGCATAGTTAATGCACCTTCTGCTATTCAGGGCTATTTCCAAAAGATATATGGCTAGATACCAAGATAGCTGAACAGAAATGAACTATGTGCTTTTAAATATAAAGACAATTAAAAAAAATAAAATTCTGGTGGGCTGAAGACCGGCTTTAGTCAGGCAAAAATGTGCTTTCATTGTGTAAGAAAAGTTCAGTATTATCTTGTATAAATGAAATAGTCAAATGCATATTTTGTTAATTTTTAATATTTTCTCTAAAACTTTTAACTAATTGGGTCAGAATATTAAATTTATATCCCATAATATTAGCATAAAAGAGGAAAATGTTGTATTTACCTATGTAATTAAAGAAAATTACGCAAGCATCTTATAACTTCAGGGAGCTTGGTAAAGCACCCTACATATCCTATAATAAGATGATGTGGGCTCAAGTATGTGAGTATTAATTTATCATTGTACCTTTGCAAAACATTTTTGTATAATGTGTGGTCCTTGAGATTGAGCTGCAAAAGAAGGATGGTATATTTAACATGTTATTGTAGTGTGCAATGCTACACAATAGGGCTCTGTATAAAAGAAATGTTTCAATAAATACCAAATGTTGAAAAAAGCCACAGCAATCGTCACCTCTGTTGTAAAGCAAAAGTGTTATTTGCAGTGCAATAGCCATAGATGTCTTCTGTATTAGTGTCACATATGTTAATATCTGATTTATAAATAATATCCATTACCTTTTGGGAACAAAACAAGTTTCATATTATTCTTGATTTTTGTGGGGTCTTGTTTTACCTTGCTATTATACACATTTATTTTCTTGTTGCAGCATATTAATTTTTTCACTTGAATAGGCAAGTGTGTAGCTAAGGTTGGTGAATGAGATAAATTTATATCCCCTGTAATCTTCCCATATGCCTAGTTACCCTGTGGAAAAAATTGGGATGTTTCAGTTTTTTGCTCCTTGGTGAGTCAGCTTTAGCCGTGGGCTGGATCCTGCATGGAAACTTGACCATCTGGGCAGGCCCATAGAAATGCTGATTCTGCATGTCCTGACTAACGACCCCTTATCCTGACCCTGGCCTCTTGCTTGTTGGCAGAACCTATTAATCTGGGAGCTGCCTTAGGGTGCTCATGGCCTCCTGTCTTATGTGTGCATGCTGCGGGGGATGGGGGCTGCTCCCACCAGCTTTCGCCTGTTGGATTTTCTGTGGTCAAATACTAGATATGGTGTGTGTCTTTGCAGAGCTGTGACAGTCTGTGGGTGAATATGTCCACATAAATTACTGGGATCATCTCTGAAACCTTCTCATTCCTGTGGGACTAAACGTCTCTGAAAGGATAACTCAAGACCACGTTTTTCCCTTTAGCTAAATGTGTAGTTAACTATTTGATAATTATAGTTCACTTACAACCTAAATGAGCTGTGTTAGGGCTGATTTTCAGGTGTCTATACAAAACTGGCTAGGAAAGCAAGCATCCAGTAACTTCTTGTACGTAGTTGTAGCAAGTATCAAGTCCTCATCTCCCTCTTGGTTTCTCGTGTTAAATTCTTCAATCCTCCACTTTCTGTGATGGCAACTTTCCCTAACAGAGATCCCTGGGGGATTTCCATGGATAGTACATCATCAGATGTGCTCATTTAGACAAGTATCACAGACCTTACAACCTACTTTTGTCATTTTTCCTTGTAGAGTGTGACTCTTTCCTGCTCTGTCACCTTTCCCTCATTTGGGACACTGTTCAGTCACCAGAAAGGCAGTTTTAGGTGGAGACAGGTGGATACAGGCCTCCAGGAGGAATGTATGAAGTTCATCTGTCTTGTAACTTGACCAAGCACTAGCTGTGGTTGTGGCATCAGAACAAGACCTAGCAACGGTAGGGCCTTTTCTGCCCATAGAGTAGTGTAATCACATGCATCTTTAATCAAATAAAAGTTCCAGTTTCAAATTTGTGAAACACTGTCTGGATATTGGAGGGCTCTGAAAATCTCAGAAGTACCGAGTGTTGGCCTGGTTCTGACGCTGATCTCGTAGGTAGCAAGGTTGGTGTAACTGAGCACTTTCAAAAATCCCTCTTGCAAGGGTTAAACTGGTGAGGTTTATTGTGCAATGTTTATTCAACATACTCTGTTCACTGTCAGATGAGAAACTCTCTTGACTGATTCCTGTTGACTTGACAAGGATTCTTGTTTTTTAGCAGACTACAAATACAGCCTTGGGGACATATTGTCTCTCCCCAAGGGTGCCTTGAAAGAATCGTAATCCTGTAGAAAATCAGCAGTCAAACCTGAATCCTGTGCTAAAAGCGTTGGAGTAGGGGTGAGTAGACACCTCACGCCATCGTGTTTGAATTCAGTTGTGACTGTTCTCTACATTCTGTTCTCCTGATATATTTGCACTGAACATTTTGTAATAAAAAGTGACACAATGCCAGTACCTGGCAAAACATGAACCCCTGGACTTAATAGACAGGACCTGCAGGAAAACCCTGTACCTTGAGTAAGTCAAACAAAAAGCTGAAGACTTAATTCCTTCTGTGCACCTGTGGATTTCTTCTTCCAATAGCACATCATATTGTGGATAGCTTTGGCTTATTAAGAGAATGATCAAAATTTTTATCATTTCCAGATGTTTAAATTATATTACTTAATCTTTAGTGTGATTGCAGCTGAAAAGCTGAAAATGAAGTGTTTCAACATCAAAATGAAATACCAGTACTTTGTGGCTCCACAGGTTTACACAGCTAAAGACCTAGAGTTTTCCACAAAAGAGATGTGATTGCCTGATTCACCATGGAATTGTTTACTTATTGCAGAATTGCCTAACGGCTCGTGAATTTTAAAAAGATGGGGAAAGGGTTTTATACCACAGGCACAAAACAAAATATAGCCAAGATTTCAAAAGCGTAATATGTTCTCTTTTTCATGTCCCTCTTGGCCAGCATCTGATTTCCGTGTTGTGACTGATGTCCCCTAAGCAGTTATACCCTGTCACATTGCCATTCAGGCTACAGGCCAAAACTGAGCACAGTCCAGATCATCAGGAAAGAGAATAATATTAAGAAAAGATCTACTCCTAAGAGTAGCTTAGAAGATGTTAAGAAGAGATAGAAGTATAAGATTTTCTTAATCTTATTTGCCAAGTATTGCTACTCTTTCTCCCATCTTGTTGTCAGAGTATGGCTTTATTTAAAAAAAAAAGAAAAGGGTTTAATTTTTATAAAATTTTAATGAAAAAGTAGACCTGCCTGTGATTAGCTACATTCCACAATCCTTGTTGGTATTTTTTTTCTTTATCTTAGAATGTGTTTGGATGTTCCCTGCCAAGGGAAGAGCAAGGGGCATGTTACTGCGATAATGTGAGAACAGACTGGTCAGACAAAAAAGTAAAGTATAATTAATCAAGAATAATCTGGAATCACTATCTCTGTAAATTATTGATGTTCTCAGGGATATACGAACTGAAAAATGTATTCTCTCAGAACTCAGTCGCAGTTGTAATTTCATACTTTCACAAGAATTACTTTCCCTTTTATAATGGCATAGAATAATTTTTAGATTTGGTAGGAATTTTTCCATTCATTGCAGTAGGATCTGGAGCGACTGGGCTACAGTTCAGTAGGTACCAGAAGGATTTGGATAAATGTAAGCATCATTCTCATTCAGCTTCTTGAACAAAGTATAGCAGGGATAATCTCTCTGTTTAATTCAACATCCAAATGTTGTTGGTAAAAGGTATGTTTAATTTCAACCTGTATACCTTGTGCTTTCCCCCTCCCTCTCTGTTTTCTGGAGAACTTCTTTTAAAGCTTAGGGTAAGATAGCAAGAGCCAACATTTAATATTCTTTTTCACCACTTATGTTGTTTGTGAGGGGGACTGAGTTGACTATTTTCTTCTTGACATTTGAAGATCAGGAGTGTGCCCTTGTCTCTTCATTTTCAAGTATCTATTGGCACCAGCAGCAAAGGAGATGAAGGAATTGGCCTTTCAGGCATTGGAAGTGACAACTTCAGAAGCATCATCTGAGGCAATTCTATCACCCATTTAGCATTCATTTGAGCATTGAGGGTGGCTGAAGAATAGCCTTTGAAAACAGAATAAGAGATAAAATTGATATTTCCCCTTAATACTTAGAGAAATTTCACTGCATCTTTGACACCTGACAGCATCTTGACCTGTGCTATCCTACTCAGAACTGTGAAAGCCACTTTTCTTCAATTGACATGATTAGAGTAGAAGATAGATCAGCTGATTTTTGATTTTCAGATTATTGTATGGAGGTGACTTCTCTATAGATGTCATGTGAGGAATAGTGAGATAGTGCCTAAACTACTGTGTCCGACTCACAGCTTTGGGTATGTATTTGGCATCGAGAAAGAAGGAGGCAGAAGAAATTATTAGGATTTGATGATGGACAGGTAGATCATAGTAGGTTCACTTCAAACTGCCAATCATATGAAAACAGTCTCACTAGTAAATTTTGCCTGAAACTACTCAAGGTAAAAATAGCCTCACTTGAAATTGTTGGAACTACCCTGATAAGAAATGTGGGGGCACTGGCCATGTCAGATGCAGGCAAGATGCAAAGTTCACACAGAACTGTCCTTTTATTCTGGTAGATCACAGGTTTTGTTAGCTGTGAAGAGGCATGTTCAGTTTCATTCATCTGTAGGTACACCAAACTCAGAAATATAGCATGGACTTCTGCAGTCCCAGTCTTAAAAATAAATACAGTATAATCCACATGACTTCAGTAGACATATTTTTGTGTAAGCCTACGGTGGCAGAAGTCTCTTGGACAGATTTGTGGAATTAAACATTAGTCATGGAAATGTGAAGAAAACATTTATGGGTTGTTTAACTGAAAAGTCACAAAAGAAGTCCATGAGTGTAGCTGTTAACTGATGATATTACTGAATAAAGGAATGATGAATAACAGTTGTGATACTGTAGCTGTTCACAACACCAATTCCTGAATGTTAATGAGAGCAGAGGAAAGTTGATTGTGCTCAAACGTCACCTGAGTTTTTTTAAAACATCTCATTAGACTTAGTACAAGGTAAAATGGAAGACATTACTTTTCCTAATAAATACTCTGTTGTCTACATTAACGGAAATTAACCCAAGTATTGCAAAATTAGTAGTAAATACATGAAAATCTTCTTGCTTGGTTAATGGTTTTTCAGGGCAAAAAGTAAAAATGACAACCTGTGGAAATTAAAATATTTAAGATATTATCTACAAATCAAAAATATTTTGAAACAGATACTTTGAAATTATCCAGGTAAAAAGTTTACTTTATTTCCAGAAATAATTACTCAACAATCTTTTTAACAACTTGAACTGTGTTCTTACATAGGCTTGGGGAGAATGCTGAAATCTTCCTGGAATTTTTAGTCAAAATTCTAGAAAATCACAAGAAAATGACAACATAAATATAAACTCATTTAATAATGCTCCTATTGCTTATATGTGTAAAGGGGTGTTTTAGTATATATCCCCCCTACATGAATAAAAGTAGTGTAAATTATACATAAAAATGTAATTTAATCACAGACATTAAAGTAAAAAAACCCAAAAAACCCACAAAACTATTTTGAGAATGAATCTATTCTCTGTTAACACAATCTGAATAATCCAAATTATTATCCAGTTTTACAAGAACTGAACCTGTGTATTTCACAGATTCAGAGTATTTATTTCATGCTTCTATCAATAAAAGTGTTGATAATCATATCAGGAAGCATTGCATTCAAAGGTATGTAACAGTAACTTCATAAAAAATCAGAGAAAATTAGACAATTGTTTTGCCTTCTCAGTTATTATCATCTGTTTGTAATTTCTAATCAGTCTGGGTGGTATTTTTGTAAAATAAAAGAACTTCAGAAGTTTAGTAAATATGTTTATGCATATGTGATGTGTTTTTCTCCCCAAAAGATGAAACATTTTTTCTTCACATTGTTCTATTAGGCAAAGCAGCAAATGCTGAAAAACACCCGCATCTATTTTCTCTCTTTATTTGTCAAGTCCTATTTGTTAAAGTAGCGCTGTGCTATTTTCCTTTATCTCTGGATGGAAGAAGGACTTTTATTTGGCATTTCATGGCCTGCTGCTTTTTCTGAAGGTTTCCAACTCAATTCCCCTCACTGGTAGACAGCAGGGGGTTCTCTAGCTCATCCTTAAGACTGTGAGTAGTATCTTTCTGTTAATGTCAAATTGATATTGCTCTGTGATTGGAGTGACCTGGAAAGCAAGCTCTGCTGGATAAGCCCTTATTAAGGTGATATATCATCCCTTCATTCTGAAGTAAATATCTACTTCCAACTGTAAAAAACCCATCAAATATATAAAGAAAAAGACTCATTTCTTTATTCTGTAGTATGAATAGGTAAAACAAGTAAACATAAAAATAAGCAAATGTTGTTTTCATTAACATACCTTTCTTTGCCATATGCATTCTAAATATGAGCGTAAACATTTTCAGGAAGGCAGGCACCTTATATTATGTTAATAAAAGAATACGCCGAAGATTTCTCACACACGCATCAGCAAGTTTCATACTTTTGGGTAACCTCAGCGAGGGGGGAAGTCTGCTGCTTCCATGGAAAAAGCTTTGTGAAATCAGAGCCCAAGTGCCAACAAATGTCCATAATATGGTGACAGAAAAGTCTTATTTTGTTAAAGGCTTCCACCTGGGGATCCCAAAGGACTTGATATGTAGGAATGAATGTAGCTTTGTAACTCCCATGTGTGCTGTGCAAAAGTGCCAGTAAGCGTTCTTCATTTCTTTCAAAAAATAAATGAAAAAATAACTTAGGAAGCTGTTTAATTCAGAAGAAGTTGATCGACCATGGTAACAGAAGTATATGTCAAGTGTTAAGTATACAGCAAAGATTTGAGATATGTGAACATGTAACCATAGAAGCCAGTCTGCACAGAGCCCTTAGTTCTTTCTCTGGACTGTTTTTAAGCTGGGCTCTGACAGGGTTAGAAAGCAGGTACCTGAATTTCTCATTGTTTTCTTGAATTTAAAAGTCGTAATAAATTCATCATAGTGCCATAGCATGTGGTTTGGAGGTGGTCACAAAGCTGTCTGTCACCCGGAAAACCTCTACTAAAATGATTGACCTAGATTCAAATGATTTGAGAGAACTTCATGGTAGAATGGATTCAACAGAACTTTGAAATTCTTTTTGCAGCATGCCTGTATGTAGGTTGCAGTGTGGAATATCCTAATCTCTGCCACTAAATCATGGCAAAATTACATTGTTCATCTACGTGCTGTCTCCAGAAACGTCTCGTAAGTAGATTCTGTAAAAGTCCTGCCTCTTTATCATTTTAACAAAATGATGAACACAGTGGCAGAACAGTGAGAAAACAAGTATGTTTTTTCATACAGGTTGTTTGCCATGGGCTAAAACCCCATGTTCAAAGAAGCTGTCTAAATGAGCTTTTTTGCATCTCTTTTTTTTTTTTTATTTCTGGTGACTGTTTCTCACACGAAGCCTGTTCTGTTCATGCAACGAAATGATAAGCACTGCAGGCCACGATTCTGTTAATGCTGCTATTTCCCTTACTTTTTAATAGCATCATAGGTGATTTAAAATGTAGATATCACTTAGAAAAATAGCTATACTTTTATACAGCCCTCTTAATTAGATGATATCACTTATAAAGTTTTTATGCTTGAAAGGAATTATGTCAACAAAATTAGAAAAGGTTTTTTCTTTTAGATGAGATGTACCTAGCAGTTTCTCTTTCATTTTAGAAGTACCATAATAAAGAAGGATCTTAGGTCGAAACTGAAGGTACTCCTTTGTTTCCATTTCTTTATATTAAAATGGCTTTATATCCCAATTTGTAAAATAAAGCTAATCTGACACCAAAGCAGTACCTTAGCATTAAACTACTATTTTTTTTTTTTAAGATGGTGACAAAACTAAGTAACATATAAAGCTAGTTGTTAGTGTGACATCTCTAGACGCCTGTCTTCTCACTTGTCGGAACTTCTGGTGCTGGGGAGCTTAATACAGCTCCTTGAATGTTTTTTCTAAGTGTAGCTCACCATGTGTAGAGTGAATTATATGACTGCATTTACTTTGGGCTTAAAGAATGCTTCTCAACATTATTTACTTGAAGCCCTGTATGATCTGTTTGGATTATTTTTCCTGCTTTCTATATTTTCAAATGCTGCATGCCACAAAATATAATACATGAAAATATATTTTACATCTGTTACGCCTTTCACCTTGAAGACCAGCTTCAGATGTTTTGTGGATTATATGTTGAAAATTAGTGGTCTAGAAGGCAGAATGAACATTTGTCCCAGAACCGGCCTGCTAATCATGCCAGTAGTAAAAAATTCAAAGATCAGCTATGCCTTTTGCAAAAAAACCTGAACAAACGTTCAAAGAGGAGTATAGGACCTGGCTTATGTGTTTTCTCTTTTCTTCCCTACCTTGCTTAACAAATTGCTAAAAAGGTAATGGAACATCAGAAACATCACCTACATCTGTCAGAAAAAGTCAACATTAGAGGCTAGTTAACAACATCCTTTACTGTGAAGAAGACTTGGGGATAAATCTACACTGCAATATTATTGCAGGTAAAATTACAGGTGCTTAGTGCAACAGAGTGTTAGGCTGCAAACAGTATGCCTGAGGGGGTCAAAATTGGTGAGTATTATGCAAGTAGCTTATGCAAAACCCAGCTACAAGTGATTTTCCAAGAAAAGTGCATGTGTAACAGATTCTAGCATCCAATTTTCTATTTTTGTTCATCATGGCTTCTGCTTCCTTTCCTGAAGGATATGGAGGGTACATGAAGGGTGGCTATACTTTTCATACTGTATAACCCTAAAAATGGCAAAGCCAAATATACATGCATCCTTCTGTAACAGAATCAGCTAAATGTATATACATGGAGTTAGCAAACGTTTAAGCAAAGGTATTTTGATAAGTTTTTCCCCTTTTCCATTATGTATAATCATTTGCATCGCTGTTCAAAGACTTTTGTATCAGTTCTCAGGGAAAAGAAGACGACTTTTCGAAAGGAATGCATCAGGATACACCATACCACCTAGCCAGTACTGCATAGTATGATGCTAGCTACCTTAATAAAACAAAATTACTGTAACAAAAATTTACAGTTAACTTGGAAATGTAAGATGGTAATGTGACTGCAGTTTTCTAATGCCCGTCTCTGAGTGGCTCAGCAGGACAATTACCAGGAGGAGGTAGAAAGCAGACAAGTGCACCTGAAACCCCATATATATGAAATAGAAATTGCTGCAGAGATTGTTTTGAAATGAGAAAGACCCATATGAGTAAAAGGATACTGAATCAAAACTGTTACTGGAGGTAAATGATGTGAAAACCTGTGAATAAATATATCATACCCACTACTGTTGAGATCTGAAAGGTAATTTGTGATTTTAAACTACAGAACAGAGGTTTATTATGTAAACTCAAATGCTATCTATGGTATAAATAGAAACCTTGTTAATATGTAATGAAGCTTTTCCTTTGCTTCTCATTTCTTCTTTACATACTGTTACTATGACATAATACATTCAGGAGGCTGTGTTACTTCTCCTTTACCAAAAACAGAAAAGATTTTTGGAGGACCTTTTGTTGTTGGGAAGTTTTGGAATTTATGTTGTGATTTTGCTCTACTGTTTGTTATTTTTTTGTTATTGTTTTTTTTTCACTGGGAAAATGTGGTATTTGGTCTCCCATTGGTCCTCAGCTAAGAATTAAGTGATACAGTGCCACAATGTTTGTCATTTACATTATTCATGTTTGTTTCCTGCCTGCTGTCGATTCTTCTAACTTGATTAGAATGTGCTTTTTATCTCAAAAACATGTGAATAACTTACCTTATATCCTTAAACAACAATTCTCTTGTGTTAATTAAGAAGTGCTTAAATAGAAGATAAGTAATTCTTAAGTTTAATATAACTAGAAATACATTAGTTTTGAAGACCTGAAACATCTTTTGCATGCTATTTCTTTCTCAAGTGTACTTCCAGCTTAACCTTCTTTTATGTAGAGATGAAATTGGTCAAATAAAATATTTTTTAAGGTAAATAATTAGAAAAAAGTTTCCTCATATGTTCATGGTGTTTGAAGGTCTGCTTCAGAGCTTTAAAAAAGTAGAATATTTTAAGAATTTATGATAGCTTAAAGTTTGGTTTAATTTCTATTAATACTTCCATTTTAATGTAACACATGCTAATCAAGTAAGGAACTTTAGTATTTTTTACTTATGCCACAGAGTGAGACAGGAAACTTCCAATGAATAGGATTTTTTCTTTAATTTTTTTCATCACAAAAACCTCTAAATAAAGATGTTGGTATTAGCTCTAGTACATGTTTCTCATTTAAAAGTACAGTTATTTACAAGATAGAAATTATATGTTAAATAGAAAGAAACAAGGGTTTTTAAACAGTATAGAAGATTTTTTTTTTTTTTTTAGGAGGGAGTAACATTTACAATACTAGTTAATTTTCCACATGTTTTTGTTAATTCATTGACTGTTTATTGATCATTTGATGCATGTAGTACAGTTTATTATCCTCCCCCAGATTGAAAGCTGCAAGTGCTGATAGTAATACCATGTGCCTGCCACTGGTACTGTAGTCCTCCTGCTCTCCTTACCTCCTCCTCTACTCCTTCTCCCAACCAATTGTTGCCTTTCATCAATTTGTTGGACAACCTCAAGATGGATCTATGGAGATGTCCCACCACACCTCAAGCAGAGCCACGTGAATTTCAGTGGATCTCTGTCCAAAACCATGCATCAACACAAATCTGCAAAAGGGTAAAAATGTGCCCAAACCAATCAATATCCCTGATAGATACCCTAAAGTCTTTCAGGCCCATTCTTTTGGTGCATAAATTGGAATTGTAGGTTAATGGAGTTAGGGAAAACCTGAATTTGGAGACTGCTTTCAGGAAAAAGTGGTCACAAAAGATGGAGTGAAAACAAATGGGCTGTTGTATTTAGAAGAGCTGACAGTTATTAAATAGACAAAATTAAGGAAAACCAGCTAAACTATCATAAAACTAAAGAAAATAAGAAACTGTTTTAACTATTAGTCATACAAATTGTAAAACAAATGGAAACAAGAATATGGGACTAAGGATGGGTATGGAGGAATAACCGAAGCACGTAATTTGGAAAAGGTAAAGCTCTAAAAGCTATAGCAAGAAGCATAAAAGGTGGGAAGAAGAGCCTGAATAAACACAACAAAAGTAAGAGAAGGGAAAATGAGCCTATAGATCCATCTTTAACACTATGAGGAGCAGTGTATGGTGTTGAGAAGTCCAAAGTGGTCCAGAACTAATATGAATCTAACTGGACCCACTGGAGAGTGAGTCAAAACAAGACTCAACTCAAAGCTAGAGCATTTTTAGACTAATTAGGTGTATTTGATCAGAAGTGCCTGCTGTGATTGGCCTCTCATGTGCCAAAGGATCCTGATGCTGTAAGGGATAAGTTAGAAATCAAAAACCCAAACCAAGGCAAGCATTGTATCTAGCTTTGAGGGATGGAGTAGTAGGAGGTAGAATCTAGCAAACAGTATCTTTCTAGATATCATATATAAATTCTTTAAATATATTCATTTTATAAATATACAAATATTAATATAGTAAGAAACAGCCCATATGAATTTATCAGGAAGTTACTCTGTGATACTGGTCTCTGCTTTCTTTGATAGTGTAGCTCACCTAGTGGTAAGAAAGCTCTATGTACGCTATATCTTGAATTTAGTAGGGTTTTGATGTTGAGGGAATTGGATTACATTAATCTGTACTGTAGAGGGGGAAGGAAAGCAATATAAATTATAATTACTTTATGCTTATCTAGCATAGGACAAGAGGTAATTAGTTTAATTGTCAGTGAAGACGTCAGGAAAAAGTCTTTAACTACATGAGGTACTGGGAAAAGCTAATAACCTATGAATCATCTCTCTGGAGGTTTCTAACTATGTTAGACACACTCTTGTCAGCATGATCTAGACAGACTTGCTTCTGATTCAGAGCATGCAACTTCAGCAGGGTCTATAACCTCTCTAACCAAAGCCCATTTTCCAGTCCAACACTTGTGTGATTACTCTGATTTACATAGTTTATGACACTTGTCTATTGAGAGATGTAATCAAATAATAATTACTAATGGCAATCTTCTTTACCTTGGATGTGTTGTCATTTGGACTGCAACACTTAGTCAAGCTTCCAGAACTGAAAAAGAAATAGTTTGGGGTACGACCCATTTCAGTAATAATGAAAAGATTTGAAGTTGAGTTTTTCCTCCTAGTAAATTAACTAACTAATTCTAAATGTAAGAAATGTATTGTCATTTAGCTTGAATTTGAAAATGTAGTAAGTGTATGCCTTTATTTCTACTAAGAGCTGTACAGTTCTGAATGTTAGGTCTAATTTCACAAGCTTGATGAATTTCAGTCAGTATTTGGTGTATTTCCCAGAGAAGATTTCTTCAGTTGGTGTGCATGCTCAGGCTAGTTCAATATAGTTGATATAGGTTCTGAATCATTATTTTGGAGTCCCTTGGATACTTCCCACTTAGAGTTATAAAGAAATAGCAGTCTAAAAATATGCTTTGATTGCATGTTTTACAGTAAATTCAGCCCGATTAACCGAAGACTGTGAGAACCCTGTGGAATTCAGACTGATGACTAAAATCAAGAATTGCCTTTTTTTTCGTGAGGAGTACTTTTCCAGTGTCAGAAACGTCTTGCAGTGCCATGGGAACTTGTTTTTGTTTAAGAATTTCCCACAGATGTCACGTTTGTTCTAAGAGGGTTAAAGGACGCCACTGAATTTAGTAACAGGATATTTCAGAAGCTGAGATGATTTCTGAAGTTGCTCAGTTCCATGCATGGAACCACTAGGCAGTGTTTTCAGAGACAATTTGTTTATGTCTGCCTGTAAAGAAGTACTGTTGTAATTATGTAACACTGGCTTGTACAAGGTAATAGCAGATTGTTGTTGATTTTGTGTATAATACAATTTTCTCTCTTACTTTTACATGTGGGCTAGTGGTGGATTGATCTATCAGAAAGGAAAGTTAACTCATGCTCCAAAAAGTAGTGCAACTCCCCCATTGTATTCCTCCTGGTCTGCAAGATTCCTTGGTGTGCAAGACTCATCTGCCTCTATCCTTCCATCCCTTCTTTCCTCTCCCCCAATTTTAGTGTCCTAAAATATTGTCATCACAAAACAAGTTATTGTCATGTTTTTGTTTCATCTTGTGTCCCTAAGTTTTCATAACCACAGCTAATTGTTAGAGCAAGGACTGCACTGCATCTAGTCTCCCTTGAGAGGATATTTGTAATGTCCTCACAGCAACTGGTGAAAAAAGAAGGTACATGGCGGTGTTGTTATTGTTTACCATGGAAGGAAGACTGCCTTCCTATAAGTCATCAGATATACTCTCTTCTGCACGTTTTTAATGTTTAACATGTAACAAAGTTTTATATTAATCAGTGGAATGTGAGAAATAACAGTGTTTTTCCTGAAATCTGAAACCTGTCAATTAAAATCTATTCTACTTAGACCAACTTTACAGAATACTGTGCACATATGAATATATAGGAGGGTAAATTTAGTCTAAGATAGCAAGGTGAAGTTGCTTGATTTGTGTGATATTATTTCAGGAAAAAATCAATTACTGTTAATTGGTAGCTGTCATTATACCATACGATATGGATTTAACATATATAATTCAAAGGCAATATTTATACAGTCCCTTTTAAAAAAGAGTAATTTGTTACATGGCAAGGAAACTGGTGAATTCAGCGACAGTCAATAAACAAAACCTGGTACTCTGGAGATCTGTAGTGAGATAGTTACATCACTAATATCAATCCCAAAATTTCTTATCCAGATCCTTCCTTACAAGATATAGCTAAAGCTTTATTTTGAATGGTAACACAGAAAAAGAAGAATATAGGAAGGGAACTGGGAATGATTCAAAATAAAAATTAAATACAATTAGCACCACAGAGCACAGAAAATCCTTCCATTAATATTTTGTCCACCTCCTTTCTTTTTTTATTTGCTTTTTTCAGTGGTTCCTACTGGTTATTTTGCTAGTTTCTTGCCCAATGTTAGTGTTGTAGTAGAGGTTTGTTTTCATCTGAGTGCACAAAGCTAAAAATGAGCACAGAAGAATCTTTACGCTCAATTGTTTTAAATTTGAGATCGAACACACTGGTCTTCAGTGCTGTCCTTTTTACATGGAAGTCTATACCTTCATTTTTATCTTTGAGGGAACAAAATGAATCAAAAGGTTCTAATCTAAATTATTTGTCAAAAAATAATGCATGCAATGATCTCCGTTTAATCTCCAACAGAGATCAAAGAAGAAGTGTTGTGGAATAGCAGCACAGTTTTGTAGCTATAACGTAGTCAGCACCTAACCTCCTTCAGCTGCTCCAATGGCCTGAGCATAAAAATGTTCATTTTAGCATAATACCTCCTACCCCTGCTGGAGGGTAGGAGGGCTCTGCAGAG
>NW_010549755.1:0-14379 GCF_000687285.1 Phaethon lepturus
CCCCTCCCCGCTGGCGGAGCACGGGAAGCTGCACCTGTACTGGCTCATTCAATAACCTGGATGGTCGCATTCATCTGAACCATGGTGCCTTATTAAGACCCTCTTCTTCCGTTCTTGAGTCCCCCTCAATAATGCTCCTTTTCGATTCATTTTCAAAAGTCAATACCACAATGAATCAACACAGTGGGTGTTCCAACCTTAACAACAAAGACCTCATCAACGAAAAAAGGCATTTTCCCATGTTACCAGTCATCCTGCATACCACTTAATGAAGCACAAATATTATTATGACTGACAAAACACTTACCTGTTCTAATTTAGCTGTAAAAAGAGTATGCTTTCTGTATAGACAGTTAGGTGTGTTTTGTGGGTTTCTTACCTTCAGCAGCCTTGCCAATATACTGGTGATGTGTGGCGTTTCACTTAGAAGTCAAGAGCAAAGAATACGAAGCAAAAACTGCTGCAAAGATTTAAAGTAGTAACAGTGATTTGTCTTACTAGAAATACACATGGGAAGTGGCACAGAAGCTGGGGACAGTGAAGGAGATACCAACTGGACTGTTGCTCTCCCCATGTGAATTAATGATAGTGGTTATCATCATTCTTGGAGGATTTTACAATAATTTGATGGACTACTTTCTTGAAGCAAGTGCAACACTGGAGTCCACTTCTACTAACTCGACACTAGTTTGACTAAAGTGACTCTTGTTAGAGGCAGAAAAGTCAGGTTTAACAGTTTCCAGTCAGTTCCTCATGCTTGAAGTTAGGTCAAACCCAATGGTTTACAGACCTGCTGCCAGGCTCTACCTGCTGTCACATCTTCTCAACACTGTCATGACGACTGTGCTAAAAGTTGTTAGATATAAACCTAAGTTCTACAAGACTAAGCCTATTTTTGAGTCTCCTGAATCTCACCTCTTCCCTGGGTAGCATTCGTTCTTCAACGTACAGAGTCCTCCAAAGATTAAAACCTGCTTTCAGGCTATCAGATGCCTGGTGACTGACTAGGGAAAAAAGGAATGAAAATAGTTAAAGTTTGTATTACAGTTTGTTACTTTCCCACTCACAAAGGTATCAATATAAAGTTATTTAAATAGGTTTGTCTGTGTAAGGATAATCTTTCGGAATTGTCTACAGGTTACACTCTCAGTAGGAACGTGCTTTAATCAATAAATCCTCAGAGTTACCAGGTAGGATGATGATAAGATTCTGGAGCATCTGCCTTTCTTAAGGTCCATAAGCACATTAAAGAAAGCCTCTCTGTGCATCCATAGGTTGACTCTGCTCCTACACACCCCTTGGTGCTGCTGTGACTTTATTAAGATGCCAATAAAAATCTTTTGGCTACCAAGGTATTCAAAGTGTGGCTGGAGCCTCTTTGCAGAAGTTAATAGTTCAGATCATGTACGCTAATGGTTCTTAGTAAATTGATATGTTATTATTGCTTAATTTTGGTAAACATTCTTACCGGAAAGTAGTGTCTCAATTGCAGCCCATCTAAAATAAGCTCATTTATGCTAATGTCTTTCTCCTTGACACTCAGTAAATTCTTCCTAATGCATTAATTATGACTCCAGATAGACCAATGATTATTTCATATATGCTAATTAGGAATCATTTTATTCAGTCTGCCACACACATCAGTAAACAAGTGGAATGAATTCCCCACAGAGAGAGGAATAAAAGACAATGATTTTCCTTCCAATGCAGCTTAGAGAATTTACCCCACAATCAAGATGTAATTAGAGAAGTAATGAGGAGTTAGAAAATACACTTACAGGTGTGAGAGACACCAAGAACTCCTTCTATCACAACGACAGAGTAAAATTCTTAGCTAATCCATCCTTAGCTAAAAACTCATCATTCTTAGCTGATGAGTTTTTACTGTATATGATTAAGAAGTTCAACCTCCTCCTACAAAGTAAATAAAAATTACAATCAAATTAGTTCCATTTGTAGTAGAACAAATTGATATTAAAAAAGTGTGATTTCAGCCCTGTGTTTGGAAAAGATGCAAGGTTGAAGAAGATTGTGTGATCCGTTATTGTCATTTCTACTCACTGAATGTCAAGGTTAAAATGTAGTAGAGGAAATTTTTTGCTCCTAATACTTATGATCCTTAGCGCTACTAAAGGGCGAGGTTTAGATTGGATATTAGGAAAAATTTCTTCACTGAGAGGGTGGTCAAGCATTGGAACAGGCTGCCCAGGGAGCTGGTGGAGTCACCACCTCTGGAAGCGTTCAAAAAATGTGTGGATGTGGCACTTCAGGACATGGTTTAGGGGACACGGTGGTGCTGGATTAATGGTTGGACTTGATGATCTTGAAGGTCCTTTCCAACTTAGTGATTCTGTGATTCTGTAAAGCCCACAATTCCAAAACTGGATCATGTACACCTCTTGTTCATGACTTCTGTATAACTACTAAGAATATCTCCATAATAACATAATTTCAGGGTTGGAACAAACCAAAGAGAAACAAAAAAATGACTGTTAAAAATAAGATCATGGGAATACGTATTGTTAAGCACAAACTCTTAGATCCTCATGACATAAATGATAATATATTGTAGCATGAACGCTGACAATATCTATATGCAGGTCAGGGCCCTATATATACATTTAGGTTTGTACTTGGAGAAAAATTTATTGTGTGTGGCTATGACAACTTGTACTTTATTTTCCTCTTCCTGTCTTAAATCCAGTTAACTCATTTTGTAAGTTTACACACTCAGGGGCCTAAAGTCCTGCTAGTACTTTCTGAAAACATGAATAAATAAGAAGACTCTGCAATCTGAATTCAACTACCAATTTTGATGCTTGAAGAAATCATAGAACAGTTTGGGATATAAGGGACCTTTAAAGGCTCCCTAGCCCAACTCCCCTACAACGAACATGGACGAGTCTATAAACTAATTTGGTCTTCCAAAACCAGATATTTCTGAAGGTTGACTCACTAAAATGGATAAATTGATTCAATAGTAACCAGTAAAACTAGAAAAATAGAATAAAGTCATTACTGGATGAACAGGCCAAATATGGTTTAGAATCTGAGAATTACTCTGAATGCATATACTGTTAGGGATAGGCCATTTTTGCATAAGCTCTCTTTCAATTGTAAGTATAGGTCTATGCTTTTCTAAAACAAACAAACAAAAAAAAAAAGAAGAAAAAGGCGGACAAGTAATTGCCTGCAAGAAATTTGCAACCAATGCTATCATGAAGCCTATCACCACAAAAGCGAGATGTTTGCGGGCATACCCTTGCGCCTGCACTGTCCCAAGAGAGACGCGTACTGTTGCCTCCATGTGAAATAAAGAATTTTTACCTCTTTTTACTCTAGTCTAGGGTCCAAGAGTATTAGGATGAAATCTGAGCCAATTTCTGGAATCTAAAGAAGTGACTTTCATCCTAAAAAGATCCCAAGGAACAGCAATGTTATAACTAACTAATGTCAGAAGTACTTCTGTGTGTTACTTATGCTGAAGAAAAGGAAACTACCTTTCTTTAAGCAGATGAATATAAACTTAGTTACTACAAGTGAATGTAGGCCATGCCCTTATAAGAACTTGCTGGTTCTGGGTCTTGTGTTTCACAGCAGTGACCAGTCTACAAAAGCTTACAAATTCATCTTGCGTGTGAAATGTAGTGTATAATTAGTTTGGTTTTCTTTTTCTTTCCTTTTATTATTTTTTTTTTAAATTTAACCTAGGGAATTTGAAGAATGCTTTTGATCAGTTGGGAAACACATCGCACGGTACTGAAAATATGCCATTAAAAGCAAAAGTCCTTGTGTGAAATCGTCCCTCTACGTTTACACCACCATCATCATATCTTTTTTCAAGCGAGGCAACTCCTTACCCTAAGGGTCAGCAGATATACTGAGTTATTCCTAATAAAAGATAAAAAAAGGCTGAACTCTGCTAATGACTCTCTGAAACATTAAGGGAAAAAAGTCTAGGATTATTAAAATTAACATCAGTCATCTTGGACAGAAAATCCTTAACTGTCCAGTTAGATTACTCAACCATTCAAACTCCTTGGAGATAAGGGCTGCTTACAGGCTGCTTAAACTACACTGCACTTCTAATGAATGCAGGATAAGTAAGTTTGGAAAGCAAGCACCTTGAAAAAAAATGTAAATTTTAATTTAATTCATGTACATTTGTGTATGGGGGCTGATATTTGGTTGAGTGGTTGTTAGAGTTTATGGAAAAGGTAATGAAAGATCAGATGGATACTGTTCAAGAGCATTAGCCATAATGATCACACTGTAAGCTATTAGCAGTCTTAAATATATAAATATATAGCTGCTAAAGGGATATGTGTTTATGACACCATAGCAAGATTATTTTTCCACTAATGATTTTTTAAAGAGAAGAAGCTGAAATCCCATGTTATTTGCATACTGCACTATTTAAAAGGGAGGCCATTCCCTTAATGTTAATTTAAACAAAGTTACAAAAAGCCAAGTTAAACTAACTCACATACAACATATTGAAAACTGATTAAACAATAACGATGGTCCCTTGCTGACAGTACAGTAGTAGCATGCTTCATTTGTTGTTCAATAAACTCTCTTAATATTCAGATATATCCATCTCACAAAACATCAAAGGAAGCCATGTGGAAATCAAAATTCCTACTGAGCTGTAGTGTACAGAAGTAGTGGAAATGTCAATGAACTAATTATTTTTGTCCTTCATGGAAATCAAAAGCTATGGGAAACCTTCATAATTCTATTTATATCCTTAACATCCATCTTCTCACGAGCAAATGGTTTCCATGGTTTTGTTAATTTCCTAAATTTTTATTTATTTTTGAGACAAAGAAATTAAAGCAAATAACTGAGGGTAGGTAATCACCTTACTAACACCTATTTAATGCTACCCATATGAATTACTGACTTTAAGGAAGGTAGGACTGTCCCTGTAGGCTTCTTCATAATTCCATAAGGACATGAAATTTTCACCCACACAGTACTGCAAGCACTATGGCACCTGCTAGAGAAACAAGTAAGAGTGTAGAAGACAGGGATACTTTGGTACTAACTCCACTATCGTCTGCAGAATTTCACATCTTTGGGGGTTGTGTTATTCACTTGAGTTTGGGTTCTGTGTTTCTAATACACCATGATTAAATACATTATGATTAAATCAGCACAATGCCAGATAAGGTGGGTTGGAGAAAGGTAGGTCATCTCAGGCAAGGAATACAAAGAGATAGCATATTAATAAAACCAATTAACAAAAGCGTTTTAAGTGCAAGGCCTCTGAAAAGTCAACATGAATGCAGGTTCCAACCCCAGATGGCATTTCTAAAACATTGACAGTGTCACCTCAATGTCTCACAGCTCAATGCTACACATACATGACTAAATCTGCTATCAATTTTTTTCTGTTTGCAACTGGTACTGAGCACCTTTCTACTTTTGACATGTTTCATATGAATACAAACAAAGAATAAATTGATTTCTTGGTCAAAATTTGCATTTATATTCTGACATTCAACCAGTTTCTTTCATTTGTTTATGCAAATTCTTGTTCACCACTGCTAGCGTTCTCAAGAAAATGATATCATTGTGCTCTTCATACTATTACACAGGGATAGGATCTGGGAAGCACGATATGAAAATGCTTTACTACATTTCAAGTGGCATTTGTTTAAAAGTACAGAATTTATTTTCAAGCCACTTAGGATTTGCATACTTGCTTGGGGGAGTGGGGAAGTAGTGCTGAGGGAAGAAGAACATACAGTAAAAGCCAGGCACTTAATTTTCAAATCTGGGAATAATACTCTTTTCCATTGGAGACAAAACCTACTCTCTGGACAAGACTGACATCAATTATGTTAGAATATTTAGAGCATTAAATGTAATGGATAATAGTTTTCATTATTTAAATACATAATTGCCTGACAACTAATCCTAATCATGATTGTGGTTTGGGTTTTTTGTTGTGGGGTTTTTTTTTTTTAATCACTACCAGACACTTACAAAATGAACATTCAAGTATACTTGTTTAATTAAAAAAAAACAAAACAAAACAAAAAACAACTAGAGTCTATTGGTAATTGCATTGTGTGCTGTTTATTGAGAATTTTAAAATTACAAAAGAGCTTAAAAGACATGGATTTAACAGGGATTTGCTACGCTGAGAGCATCATAACTTATCAAGTTTATGGCATTAACTAAATCTGCTGCTTACAGCAGTGCCTGGCTAAAAAAAGTCAAACCAATCATAAGTTCACATGAAATTTAAACTGTAAAAAGAAGAATCTCTCTTTCGTGGATTTTAGCTGTGACGGAGAATCCTTGCTATTCTCCATCCTTTTAACCTTAAGTCAGCATTGCCAAAGTTGGTGCTTCTGCATGACATTTCAGACATTATGAAATCCTAAATTATGACACTGTAACTTCAAGAAAGGTCTTGCAGTTGATTCACAAAAGGTCTGAGTACTTGAAATGCAAGTAGAAATACAAAAGACAGTGGAAGTAACAGCGGAAAACTTCATGCCAAACTCAAAACATTTCATTCAGTTCCGCATATCCACTACACAGAGTATCTGACATTGCGCTCCAGTGTGCACGTGTTCCTCATGGCGTAGATAACAGAGTTATCCTGTGCCTGGAGGATTGCTTATCAATAATACATTCACTCAGTTACTCTGCCTGAAGTTGCACATTGCTCAGTAAAGACTAAATATTTTTTCACAAGTTCCACATTTTAAAGACTGGAAGGGTTCCTGATAACTTGGGGAGGGGGGGGGGAAGAGAGAGAAAAAAAGGCAAATATTATGCCCGTATTTTTAAAAGGCGAGAAGGAAGATCAAGTGAACCATGGGCCTGTCAGACAAGATGGTAATTGGGAACAGTCAGCGTGGATTTACTAAAGGCAACGTGTGCCTCATCAATCTGGTTGCCTTCGGTGACTAAGTGACTTGCTCTGTGAGTGGGAAGAGAACAGTGGATGATGTTTACCATGACTGGAGGAACAGACTGACAAGGATGTTATGAAATAATGAAAAGTACAAGAAAAACATTGTCCAGTTAGGAATGTACATCGTCCAATTGTCCCAGTACAAGCAAAACATGTCCAACAGAAGGCCACGGAGACAGTTAGTGGCGGAGTGCATGAGGTACAACGAGAAAGCTGGGTTTTCTTGACCTTAAGAAGAAAAGGCTATGAGGCTATCTAATTGCAGTCTTCCACTGTGACAGGAGGATTATAGAGAGAAGGCAGGGTCAGATTCTTCTCAGAGGCACACAGTGAATAGACAAGAGGCAACGTCCACAGCTTATAGCATAGGGCATCCAACTAGATACAAGGCAAGATATATTCACAGAGTGGTGAAGAGCTATCCACTCTGCCACCGGAGACTTTTAAAATCTGACCAGGACACAGCCCTGAGCAACCTGCTTTAATTTCAAAGTTCGTCCTGCTTTGATGAAGAGGTTGGACTAGATCACCCTCAGAGATTCCCCTCCAGCCTAAGTTATTTAACAATCAATCAATATGAGGGAAAAGAGCACAAAAAAATAAAATAGCAACATGATTTCTCTTTTGCACCTAGGGTCCACTAAATTCTGGGAAAGACAGGATTACCAGAGCTGGTCTTTGCATATCTGGCCATGAGTTTATAGACTACAGAAGAAAAGACTGGCAGGGTGGAGATGATGTTGGAGGACCAATGGAGCTCAGTACAGTTTAGCCAACTGAATTCACTCCCAACATATCTCCTATACTGAGGTGACAGAGGGTCCTACACTAAAGCATCCTTCTGTCTTCTTCCTCAAACAGCTCCTGGCAGAATCCAAGCCTCTCTTCAGCTATAGTCTTTGGCATTGCACACATTGCACAAACACGCTTTGATCTAAAGTGAGATCTTGACTCATGTAAAAATGTCAGATGATCTCTTAAGAATATTTCTTTATGGAAGGAGCATGGTTCTTGAGAAATATCTAGAAATCAAAGTCATATACCACAATTCTGTTACACTAGGAGCTGTGCAAACGTAAAAACAAAAGATTGTTGGTATTCTAAAAATAAATTAGAAAAGTACACAGGTAACACTAGAGAAAATACACTTTTGTAGATTGTTTAGTAAGATGTTTACAACACATGGTTTAAAGTAAAACATTTTAGTTGAAGTCAAAAAGAGATACTGGGGATGGAGAATGCAAAGAAAGTCTAAGTGAAGGATTGTAGGAAGAATGAACTCTACTGCTGCACTTAGGGCTGACTCATTTAGAAAACCACCCAATAGTAGGGTTAAATTAAATTGCTTAGAAACATCCAGGAAAAAATAAATACACCCATTATTACATCCATTTACTGTAGTTGGGATAAAATGCCTTATATTGATGGTCACGTAATCAGAGATGCACTCTGACCTGGAGCAGGGTTCCTCTGACACTGAACTCATATCCATGCTGAGGTTCCCTCCCCTCCTTTCAGATTACCACTTGGCCAACCACATAGTAGTGTGTCTCAAACTCTTGAAATACTCAGCATTAAGACCTTCCCATTCCATTAAATTTATAAAATTATATGGTTTACATTTTTCTTTAACTGACATTATTTTGTTATTTTTAATCATCAGTTTAGAAGAGTGACTTTTAAAAAACTTTTCTTTGGAGTATTTTTTTTTTCCCTAGGAACTAGGTTTCCACACTTACATTTGGGAATCAAGAAGATATTGCTTGACCAGTAAAACTGACCTTTTTTTGGATGAACAGTCTCACTGGAAAAGAAAAAGAAATCAAAACAAAACTGACAAGATTGTTAACCAAAATGAGTGAGAATTGAATTCCATGATATGCATCTATGACAGTAAGAGCATTCAGCATTCATATAGAAAAAAGAAAAAAGTAAATATTCAGCAAAATATTATATACCACGTAGAGCAAAATCAAAGGCACACTGATTAGAAAGAGACTTTGCAGTAAACTGTAATCAAAGTTTTGATTTGGATTTTTTGCTGCTTTGGCTGTTTCAAAGGCTTCTTCATTCTCCAACATAATATTAGAAAATTTAACAAAAGGAAGATGAATGGGCATAAGGAATTTTGGAGTTGCTCTTTACCTCCTCTATCATTACAGTTCCTAGAATTTCAGGGAAATGTACCCAGCTTGAATACATCTTCAATTGCTTGGCTGAAATGCTATGTGTCTACAAATCACCAAAAGGTACTTCTCTGAACAGAACATCTTTGGGGAAAAAAAGAAAAGTATAAATCCTCCTATTTCCATACAGATTGGAAAACCTGAAAGAAAATCAGCACAACTTACAGAACTAATTGTAGTCATTCATGTCTTTCATGCGTGTTACATGAGCATTCCCATTGCTCCACACCTGCCTTTATAATCACCGCAAAGTATGACTGGAACATCAGACTGTGTTCTTCCGTGATTAAAAGGTAATTAGTTTTAATTTGTTGTAAATGATAAATAACTAGCAATGGGGGTTTGTTTAAAACTCTAAATCTTTTTTACCGTGATTTTCAGTAAGTCCCATTTTTTATGATGATAAATTCGTGATTACATTACCCCTTCTTGTTCATATGGGCATTAGTCTTTCACGGATAACATGGCCTGTTTCTAATGAAAGCCTTAAGCCTTAGACTAAAAGCACTCAATTTAGGTTCTTTAGAAATACTGTCTCAATGAAACTGTATAGGAGGTTGGTTAAAGACCTTGCTGTCCACATGACGTATGAAAATTAATAGACCAAACTGAAGTGAAAACCTCTATGTTCTTTTCTTGTAACAAACTAAGGACGACCTACATGGAAAAAATTGCCAAGGAGATTATATAAGCAATCAGCTGCTAACAATGCTCTTCTAAGTGAGCCAATATTTCACCATTATTCAGAATTCAGGCTTTATTCAGGCTTCATTGGGAAGAGCAATTATACCAGAGAAAAATAGTAGAATGTTCTCTCCTGTTAATTAAAGAGTAGTAGTAGATTTCTGGAGGCTATTATAAGGCTAGTGAGATATTAAGATTAGGTGTTTTCAGAACCAGAAATGAAAAACCAGGAAAATGTAGATCCATCACTTCTTCGTATCTCAAATATCTGGATGTTGGTTTCCAGAACGGTGGAGCAGTATCAACATCAGTTTCTGAACCCTGTTCTGCATATTAAGCATCTGTCTAAATACGCCTGTAGGGAGATCGTTTCACTGCAGTTCACATTGCTTTTGAGAGAGAAAAGGCACCCATCACTTTACTGAAAGATCACTGGAAAAACCCATCAGGGCAGCAATCTAGGTTTACCCAACTTCTTTATGTAGACTTCTTCTACACGACATATTTGGGGGGAGCAAAATGTATCTTTGTATTTATTCAGTATCTGATGCAATAGAGACCCCTCTGAGATCCATTGATGCTACTAGACTACAAATAACTAAAAATGTTCATGCTACTGGACTACAAATAATAAGTAAAAATCTTCAAATACAACTATCAGTGAGGGTACCTGCTTGCAGAGAAAAGACTTAAATTAATTTAGAAGTATGTTTGTGAATATTTTGCTCTGTGCTCTTACACCCCTACACTCACAGAACAAATCGGTAGAGCTGACAGTCAAAAAATGAAGCAACTGTAAGAACGGATTTTAAGCTGCTACCAGTATTGCACGAAACTGCAGTAGAAGAGTCTGAAGTTTAAAAAAAAAAAAAAAAGAGATAAGTAACCGCAATGTGCTCGGAATCAGGCATTTAAACGAGTGGCCAGATAAAGGCACAGAGGGCTCACAGCAAAACACAGAATATAAGGACAGTTTTGTAGAAGATATACCTGAAAGATATGCTGAAAGACTTGCTAGAATATCCACCTATTTAGTGAAGGAAGACAGCTTTAGGCCAAAGAATCCAAGCAGTTGACTGTATATGGCTACGAACAGGAGAGCTCCACAAACGGATCCACAGTGCGTAGCTTTAACCCGCAAAGCCCCAGGTCCCTGGGGTCAGCAAAGCAGCGCAAGGTCAATCTGGACAGAGAAATCAGTTGACCGGCTTTTGTACGAATGATTACTTAGGCAGAGGAAGTGCACAAAAGAGTACGCTGTTGCGGAGTCGCTTTGCAAAGTAGAGGAATCGCTACGACTGGCCTCCCCACTTACTTCTTGCATCATCCCTTTCATCCTGTTGCTAAAATTAACAACCAGGCTCCCACTTCCACAGCTGAGCAGGCTGCTGTGTTTAAATGACATCCATTAACTTCCAGATTCCAGGCTGCAGAACACTCTACAGAAGAGCTTGTTTCAACTTTCCAAATTTTGTAAGGAAAGCAAAAATTTTATCCTTAAGTTTTCCTGAATTGAAATGTGTTGGTAGAAAATGTAACTTTTAAAGTAACCTAACACTGTGTCAGGTGAAAATTCTGAACTTTTTTTCTTTCCTTGAATGAAAGCATTGCTACATTTAAAATGTTACTTTTTCTCCAACAGCTCATCTCTAATGTGGAAATTAATGTGCCCTGCCTGAGAACCTCTGCAAAAATACCAAATGCATTAAAAATCGCTGCTTCTATTTGATAGTGATTACTGGCTTTTAAAGCTATAAAATGGCCATCTACAATTGCATTTTATTGATTTACATTTTTAATTACATTTTGCATAGCATAAAATTAATTTCTGAATTATTATCTAGTTAGCAAACACTTTAGCTAATTATAAGATTTGAAAAATCTTTCATATGAAGATAGGAAAAAGTGAAAGAAGGACTTCAAAACTGTGTAGTTTTGTGTTAGCTGCCAGAACCATTTCGGTAGTGTGTCAATACTGATGACTGAGTCTAAAAGTCCCATGAAGCTATGCACCAAAACACAGTAACAGTTAAGAGACACACACAAATCTCTGCTTTTTATCACAATTATGTGATTAAGAAGAATAATATTTTGGCTAAAAATAATGATTACTTTCATTGTTTTTCAAGAGGAAATGAAAAAAGTATTCTAACCACCTTGATTTGATTCTACTTCTTTTTAAGACAAAAATTACAGGTTTTGGGCCCCTCACTACAAGAAGGACGTTGAGGTGCTTGAGCATGTCCAGGGAAGGGCAACGAAGGTGGTGAGGGTTCTGGAGCACAAGTCTTATGAGGAGAGGCTGAGGGAGCTGGGGTGGTTAAACCTGGAGAAAAGAAGGCTCAGGGGAGACCTTCTTGCTCTCTACAACTACCTGGAAGGAGGTTGTGGTGAGGTGGGTGTCAGTCTCTTCTCCCACGTAACTAGAGATAGGACGAGAGGAAATGGCCTCAAGTTGTGCCAGGGGAGATTTAGATTGCATATTAGGAAAAAATTTTTCACCAAAAGGGTCATCAAGAATTAGAACAGGCTGCCCACGGGAAGTGGTTGAGTGATGGTCCCTAGAGGTATTTAAAAGATATGTAGATGTGGTGCTTCGGGACATGGTTTAGTGGTAGACTTGGCAGTAATAGGTTTACGGTTGGACTCAATGATCTTTTAAAGGTCTTTTCCAACCTAAACAATTTTATGATTCTGTGATTTATATCTAGACTGGCACCTTTGCACGGCTACTCTGGAGATAGAAGCCACAGTTAAGACTCAACCCAGTCTCTGGGAAAGTTACAAGGGCTTCTGTTCAGCAATAACATTAAACCAAACCCAGCAGTGCCCCCAGGCACCAACTGGCTGGGGCTGAAAAACTTCTTTACTGTATCTTCTCAACCAGCCCTTTTGTTAGATGTTGCATCATTGCCTTTAAAACTAAGAAAATATAAACAATATAAAAAAAATTAATTCTTTTAGATCTAGTTTAAAAAGAAGCCTTCATGCCTGCATGAAGACTTTGGAGAAGTACTGGAAACTATTTTCCAGTTTTTAAATTATTGAGCAGACTGAATAGCTAAGCAACATAAAGACCTGGGCCAGATGAGCTCAGCAAGGAACAAGCAGAAGATATGCCTGTTGCATGCTGCCTCTGAAGGGTTATTGAAGGAATCCACATTTTCTACATGTGGGCTGCTGAGCATGCTTCCCGTACCATCATATTTTGCCTGGCATCCAGAGGTACAATGGTGCCTTCTAACCAATGTTGCTCCTACAGTGGGCCGTGCCACGTGCTAATGGCTGTGTGAGCACAGACCGAGGTGCTAAAGGACCATGCACACCCTTAGTTGTCCTTTGTTTGTCCACTTTGATGGCAAAAGGGTGCCTCACATTTGACCGCTTTATCATCTGCCTATTATGCTGATGGATGATGGAGCCTAACTTACCACCCCAACACTGATCATCTGGTGTTGCTACCAAATTGTAACAGACATTTGGTGGAGAACCCAGCCAGGTCCTGCCCAGCCCCTCTACACTCTGAAGACCTTCATTTAGGGCTCTTAGTGTAGTCTTCTTTTGGGCGCTTAAGGTCTCCTGCTGCTGAGCACAGGTTTAGAGGTCTGAGAAGCATGGATGCATGTTGAATCTACAGAATGGCTTTGGGATTGAACACAGGCTCAGGATGGCACTCAAATATAAACCACATCAGACTTCAGAGGTGTAAATGAATTCTTCAACAGTATGTGGAAGAGAAGCAATCAATCAGAATGCTCAGCAGCCGTTCAGAATCAAATATCCAGCACGGGTTTGAAGTATGACATCTGAGAAGATTTTGTAAATGAGGAGAACACAACATCTACTTGCAAACGCCAGTAAATCATCCCCATTCCTTTGATTGCATCAGATACTCTAGGAATGTTTCAAGTCTCATGCTTACAGAAGTGGATCTACTTTTTACAAGAACAAGAGAAATAATCTCGGTGTTATTTTTTCTGTGTTGTACTAAATCATGTTAAAATGGCATAGCGCTATTTCACGCTATTTAATCCTATCTAAATTTTCTTAAGCTTTGATTTATTTTAGCAAAATCAGATCTATGATAATACTGTGTATTTTTTTTTCTTTTATAAAACCAGTTTTAATGTACTCATTTGCTTCAGAGCCTTACAAAGTGAATTACTAAACAAATTAAATAAATCTCTCTCGCTCTCGGCATCTGATCTACTTTAGAGTTGTCCATGGTATGGCATTAACTGAAGTGACCTGCTTGAAAGATAACTCCTCATTAGCTGGTTATAAAGGAGAATGGCCTCCCCACAGAATAAGAACAGTATAGTCTTTGGAGGGTTTGCCTTTCTGTTTCATGATTCAGTTTGCACCATACTCATCCATAAGACACACTGAGATTTTAAGGGGCAGGCCCTACTGTTCAGAGTGCCACAGCACATTGTTCACAGCTGCAGTCTAATATTGGACTTCAATACTTTGTCGGGATATTCTAGAATAGCACGTGTGATTTCTCGCGGCACATGTAAGGAACAGCAGATTATGTACAAAGAGTATAGCTCCTTCACTGCCCAGGAATGC
>NW_010549755.1:14410-57235 GCF_000687285.1 Phaethon lepturus
GTTTGACAAGAAACTACATGGTATTAGTCTATTTTGTAAGATGGGAAACTAGCACTCAAATTCAGATTACCCAATTTCTGTCTGATTCCACGTGTTTTGTGTTTATTACTATCACTGTCTCTTCAACAAACATCGTAAGGGACAGAGATAAGGAGGCATTCAGGCCACCTGGATTTGGATTAGACAAGAAACGTAACAGAGAAACTCTAAATCCCTTTTGTAAGATACAAGAGACCCACCATTCTGGGCTCAGGCAATAAGCCCACATCCCAGGAGCAGAATTCAAATAGCGCGTACAAATGCGAACTGCTCTCCCAGCTGTTCTCCTTTAACCACCCACGAAGTAACAGGAGAGCAAGGCTGGTACGAAAGACAATCCAGAGTCTGACAGCCAGGAAAAGCTCCCACCTGGCATCACCAAGGGACTTCAATACACTATCCCAAGAATATAAGCAACCAAGCTTCATGATGCACGAACTTCATAAATCTAATGAAGATCCTGCTTCCAAGAAGGAGTAAACCTGTTGCAGCCATGTGGCAGAATGACTGCAGAAGCAGATTGTAAGACATTATGAAGACCAAGGTAGCCTGACACAGCCCACTGCTAGAGGCCTCACGGGCTACTAGACACCAAGGCTATAGGTGAACAAGCGCACCCTCATCTTTCCAATAGATTCACAAAGCTGTAGCCAAAGACAGGAGGTCCTAAGCACAGTAGGGCACTGTATGGCCAGAGGCATGTAGTAGAACAGCAGTTCAGAGACAACAACTGAGCGACCGTCGTGCTCGGGGAGCTGCAAGTACCAATCGTAACTGAACGCTGCTGCCAAGTAGCGGACAACTAACACATGGACAGGGACACGACAAGCAAGCTTACAAAAATCCTAGCCATCAAGCGCAAAAAAACCCAAACAGCGAAGGTGGTGTAACAGAAGCTGTGGAGTTCCATGGTTCGCACTTGCAGGTAGGCTAAATAATGATTACATGTCAGGGCCTCTTTTTTCTTATTAGTACCTACTCTGCTGTAAAGGACCCTGACTTCTACACGGGTAGGGTGCCAGGTCTGGATGATGAGGGGATTAGCACTGCAGGGCACGTGGCAACATAGATGCAACTAGAAAGGACAAATGAGAAACCTCCTTCCAAAGAAGAAACACAGTCATACCCCTGAGAAAATCCTTCGTCAAATTTGAGAATACAGATAAGAAGCTGGGCGCTTGCTCAAAAGCCAGCATACTGGAAGGACAACGACACCAGAGAGGATACAGTGGTCCAGCAGCAGACTAAGCCTTTGCAATCCCTTGCAATAGAATCCTCTGGGTAAAGCAACCAAGCAAATATTACAAAAAAGAAAGCAACTGTGCTTGTATTTAAAACAAAGAGGTCGCAACCAGAGTGGAATTTGGAGGGAGCAGCACAGTAGCAAAGGGTTTGGAATAAGCACCATGAAGTCCATCTGCTGCCATTAGGCTTGACTGCTGCCTGCTGTTGGCCAATTTATAAAAAATTTCATCATTAGTATCTAGTTTAGATTTAGATACATGCAGTCCTCTCAGTTTATTTTCAAATGTGAAATACACGGAACAGCAGACACAAACAGAAACGTTATGTTCTCTACAGCTCACAAAATCAAACGCCTTTCAGTTCCAGGCTTTAATCCACAGTCTTTCTTCCAGGTGGTGGCAAGGCACAGATCCAAGATACAGTATGGCTTGCACCAGATGTTGGCATTCATGCAAGCCTAATTTTGGCATGCAGGGGAAGAGGCAGGGCATGAGATGTGGCAGCCGTTCTGGTGCTTGGTGTTGAGAGCATGGCAGCATTTCACGAGTGTGTCAGGCCTGGATACTTCTCCCAGTTACTCTATGTTTTTTAAAGCAAGGCAAGTCTCCAGCTGTTACGGTGTGGTGAAGTAAACTTTAAACAATCAAATGAGTGTAGCTGATACAGAAATATGCAGAAATGCTTGAATTTGCACAGAGCCTGAAACTGTATCTCTGCATATCTACAAATCATGCGCTTCAGCCTGTATTTGTTCAGATGTCAACGATGTCATTGAAATTACAAGTATTTCTAATTTTAGCTTCTATTCAGAGCAGCGTTGAGTCAAGATATAACTTGAACCTTTATACAACAAAATTGAGTAAAGTAATTCTACCAACTCCAAATAGCTGGCCTATAAAAAAAAAAATGAAACAAAACTCAAGCAGTGCCGATGTTTGAATTAGCAGCATCATGCAAAAGCAGCTACAGCTTACAAGCTGAAGTGATCAAATTCAATTGCTAAGCATAGATCATGTGCTGTTTTATTATTTGGCTATTCTCTCTTGAGCGGTCTGGATTGAATAGAGCAACTTCAATTCAGCAACTGCTGACATGAAGCCAAATAGTATTCCACTGCTTAGAAAAGCATGTGAAAAAGCAAGTAAAGAATCATAGAGGAGCATTGGCTCAGGTCTTTATTTCAAGTCAGAGCTGAGAGTGTGGAGGGTGAGAAATGAAGGACTGTCTGCTATGCATGGAAGGGACAGGGAATTAAATAAAGGCATTTTATTGACACCTGGCAAGGTCAGTTGACATGGCATGCCTGAAGCCTGGGTAAACAGCCAGGTGGTACGGTAACAAGGCAGGAGGACACAATTTGCTGGTCCTTCCCAAATTTTGGTACTATAATCCTCACCGAAACTTTGTTAAATCTCATTGGTAGATATGCCTTGTAACTCTAATTTTAATAGGATTATGTGGGGATTGGCTCTCTAGAAAAAATGTGGAGAGGAATTAGGATACTTCTGAGAGAAATCTTCATCTAACGTACCCTAGCCAGAAGAACAGACACATACTGTCTTACAGACAAGATAAAAGGCCTTATACTGGGACCGATATGGCAGTGATATAGGAACAAAGACAAATCTTATCATATTACTGGACATACCTTGCATTTTAATCACTTGACAGGGGAGAGAGCCAGGGGTCCAAAGAGACGAAATGGCACAGAGTGGGTTGGAGTTTCATTTCTCTCACTGGTCACGGATAGCTACCTGAGGTGAAAAAAGCTTTAAATAAGAGATCATGTAATGTTACTAACACCAGTTCTATTTCCAGGTGATCAGAATATAGCCTAAAATTTAGTCAGTAGTGTGGCTCCATATTTACCCTGGTCTAATTTACAGCAGAAACTTGTATCATTGGCTTTGTTACCAGGGAAACTGGCTGCTAGAAAAGCGGTAAGATTTAGGATGAATATTCTCCGTCATGGACAAGACAGCAACATAAAAATACTTAATGCTGGAACAGCGTATATCAGTTGACAGTGGCCAATACCTTTTTCTTTTGAAAAAACCCAGCTGAATTCAACTACAAGTCTGGAGATTACTGAGATGATGACATGAACTCTCTAGCTAAGAGCCACCTATGAGCAGCTGTTGTACAAGCAAAGGTACATGACTTTACAAAAGACCTTAAAAAACACCAGTACCAGTAACTGCGGTGTTCTATCTCCAGAGAGCATTACTGTCGGATGCTTAATGTAAAGTGTTTTAGCTAACAATTCCAAGAATAACTTTGAGTACTTTCTATTGATTGAAGAGTATGTCAGAGTTGAATACTTTTCCTACAACAAATCATTGTTTATCCAGTACACTGGATATTCCTTAACAGGTCTGTGTGCATATAGCTGTCTTTTTCTTAAGATTTTAACCTTAATTGACCTAAGGAATCCTTTTAAGTAGACTTTTGGCTGCAGAAACCCTAGTAATGGCGATCCTCATCAGAGCAATTTCAAATGAGGTGATGGTGGCAAGTTGAGAACAGTGTACATTCTTTTCATAACTTCCTCTGCTTTTTCGCTGTTGTTGACTTCTCTCTGATAGGAACACTATTGCCTTGTACGTAATTTTACCTTGTATACAATACACTGAACCAGATGACCCAAAACACCTGACCTGAACAGTCTCGCTTAGTGGAGGTAGTGAAAGAACATCTGCTGAACTGGTGAAAGAGTGAGCAAAATCAGAAGCTTAAAGACAGTGCTCTAATAACCTCTAACTAAACAACAGAAACCGATGGACATTTTAAATCCTAGCTTGAAAGTCCATGAAGATAAACATGATTTTCAACCTAGACTTACCAAGATCACCAGTTTCAGGGATACAGTCACTACTTTTTAGTAACGAGTATTATATGAGCAAGGATTTTTGAAGGAGACTGCAGGATTTAGAAACCATGTGTATTTGGCTATTAGGTCATCAAGAGCATTCAAAACCACTAAACTTTCGTAGCTGGGTGGTTTTTTTAACAAAGTATTAAAAGGGAGTCTACAAAGCACAGAGTTCCATTAAAATGTTTAGCATCTCTCTATAAACAGGAAAGATAAAAAACCTGTATAATTTCAGCCTCAAAATACTTTAAGGAAAGCAACAGGAAAGAACAAAACCCGTGCCTGGGTGCTGGGTATAGGGGTATGTATGTGTGTGTGCAAACACACACTGTGAAGCACACACATGATTTTATTAGATGCATCTCTGTACTAGCAAATTATCTGTACCAGTGGAAATTACAGAAGCTTGTAGTTCCAAGCAAAGGGGAAACAAATTAATTGCCAACCCAGGCATTTTCCACACACTGCTCTGTGCTTTCCACAAATGCCGCGTTGAGGTCCATCATTTCAAAAGGGAATGTACAGAGGTTGCAGGGAGAACTATGAAAAGTGTTCCTCAGAGGGCACTTAGTGAACAGTTGGCTTGAGTGGTGCTTGCAGCCTACTCAAAAGCAACGGACACCTCCCAGGTGATTTATTTCCATATGAGTCTGGCAAGAACTGGCCTTGCCACATCCTCTAGAATCCACTCTCCCAGGAGAAAAATCCAGGCCTTCACTTCGTTGTCTTTACTGAAATGAAAATCATGTCTAGAGCTGTTAATTCTTAGGTTCACAAGGACAAATTTCTTCAAAAACATGAATACGGCCACAGTGCATCAGAGCAAGGGATCCTCCAGCCCAGGATTCTGTCTGTACCGGGTGCCAGAAGAGGATGCTAGGAAAGGATTTTAGAACAAGGCGATCACACTGCATTATATTCCAAATACTTTCACTATTTGCAGATCGAGAGATACATAGATAGAAACCCTCAGTGGATTTCTCTCCTCTGAACATCTCTAGCTTCCTCTTGATTCCATATGAAATTTTAGCATCCCCAAACCAATAAGCTTGCCAGCTACCTTCCTCTGATGGCATCTATATAGGCATAAAAGAATTTATACTGACACTGCTGGTGAAAAGGTTTTTCAGTAGTTGAAGAGCTGTTACTTGTAACATGAATACGAAAAGAGATAGTTTTAAATAGATTTCTATCACACGCAATTGCGAAGCAATCAAGGGTTCTGAAGAACAACTACCTCTTAAAATAATGATTAAAAGTCAGGCTCAGCTTTAGCTGTCTAAAACTTACCTGTCTAATCTAAACTATTATTACTTATTTATGCTATATCTATATGTAGGAAGGCAACTTACTCCAGAAGACAACTCAAATCCACCCGTTGATAAGTGGTTTCTGGAAATGCCTAGGAAATTAACGGGAGCGTATCTGTTCTTAGAGCAGCTCTCACTATTTGCTTCAATTACCTTAAAAAAATATTTTTTATTACCTAAAATAATTCTGTTTATAACAAACTATCAAAATTGTTTCCTACTAAAACATTCCTTAAAATATTGCTGGAGGAGTCTCAAAAAAAGCGAAATAAACCACTGTTTATCCACAGCAGCAGATAAACCACTGCTACAGCGGAAGGGTGAGTTCAGACAAAACCATAATTAGTCTTTATTTTGTTGCTAAAAGAAATGTCCAACATCAGAGTTTTCCTTTAAAAGAAGGATTACCCTTGGTTACTAAAGGAAAGATTATATCACCAGAAGCCCACCGCTGGAGTAATGTTTGTGATGCCGTCACACTTAAATGTGTTTCCTTGAGTAACGCTACAGAGCGGCTGGCTTTCCGGAGACACGACATAATCTTTCGCTATTTAATTGAGTACCTGAACTTGGTGGGACATTCAGGAGAGGCTGTCCAGGTGCAGCTTATCGGGACTCTAGGATCTACATATTTGTACATTGCATTTGATTTTCCTAAACAGGCTGTTATTTCTTAATTCATCCCTTCTCTTGGACAAAAATTTGCAACTCTTCTGACACCAATTGTGCAACAGGCCACATTACAGTTGAATGTAAATTGTTGCACAAAATCAAAATCCTGGATATTTCATATTAGAAAAATTATTTAATTTTGCTCAGCAGTTAGGCTAATAAATTATAGTTCTCAGCACTTTGGGTTTTTCTCATCTTTCAGAACTACAGCTATGAAATGTCTGAAAATAAATCTTTTCTCCAATACATCAGGTCATTTCCTCAGACAGTGACAAATGTGTCAACATATGAATCACCTCAATATGCAGGAGACTCAAGGTCCTTCTGCTTTGTTTTTATGCTTAAGTTAAACGCATCAAAGAGATTTTCAGATGAACATGTACCTTAAAAAATTCTTTTATGCTTTCTATCCACTCCTATTTGTAGCAACACAATCGTCATCAGGTACATCTTAAAAAAAAATTCGTTGCTTGATGCTGAAAAGCACAGAAGTTGCAGTGATGGTCTGTATGTATTATTTTAAACATTCTGTTATTAAACCGTGTTTATGTTGAGAACAGACTACCTTATGAGACAGCAGGAGAACCATCACCACTAGGAAATTTAATAGAGGATGATATTGTAAGTGATATTCTGTACACTTACTATAAGAAATAAGTAAATAAACACTGTATGGAAAAAAACCCACCTATATTCATCATAGCAGTGGATGTGGTTCGATCTGCAGTTACACAATGTTAAATTAGGATTTACTTTACTGAAGCCAGGGTAATTCTACTATCAAACTGACATGAGACAGGAGTTAGCTGACCCCTCAACCAGCCTGGATCCCTTTGTACCGTTGGCCTGTTTTTCCTCTGAGGCACTGGTCCCACGGACCAGATTTATGTGTGCATGTCAGTCAGTTCAAGGTGCCAAGCGGGAGCAAAGAAATCTGTTAGCCTACTGGGGACACAGGGATGTGGCACATCCTGGGTGAAGATGGCCCCAGGCTCTCCCCTTTCCCCAGAGCTGGGGTGAAGCTGGAGAGAGACAACTGGTTCTTCAATGAAGTCTAGCCCTCTCTGCTCTCATGGTTGTATGAGCCAGACATCTCTCCCAGCTGCCAGCCTCCAGGCAATCCCAGGCACACATTAAAAAGGGTGGCCTCAGGCCCTCACCTCTCCTTCCAGGTTAGGAAGGTTTGGCAACATCAGACAGCTCCTGCACCACTGCAGTTAGATCTCATCTCCTCTCCTCCCACCCGGCCAGTAGCGTGCACCAAGCTCTACATTACCATCTCGTGAGAGGTTCTCACACTACTACACAGGTTTACAGGATGACTGGGGTTTTTTGTCTGGAAATTAATTGGGAAGATATTTTTATTGCATTTATATAACCCTAACTAAGTGCTGAACTTGAGCCGACAAGACTGTTCGAGGCTTTTCTTGTCTGGTCTTTCAGCACTCGCACCAGATCAGGTCCCTCTTTCTCTCTCACCTATTTACACCTTGGATTCCGCCCTTCCACTCTCCTTTCCCAGCAGATTCACCAGCTTCTCTTTTCTGGTCCAAAACAGAGCTGCAGGTAGAACTACCTACTCCATCAATCAGCTGGTCCCCTAACTCCACTCCTTTTCCATGTTGGTGCTTTTTCTTCTGAAACTAATGAGCGTTATTACCTGAAGATAGATTATTTTCACCTCTTTGCCCCAAAAATCATTCAATTTCTAAATGAAGTCAGACATCCACCTCATCATAATCCACATTTGCTGAGATACTGAGAGAGATTTCAGCAAAACCAGGGAACAGAAACAAAGAGAGACATGAAATATATTAGGATACTTTCAAACTCAAAATTAAAGAACTTCAGAAAACTGAAACACAAAAATACCTGCAAAACAGCATTTTGTTTTAAAACTGTCAGTGCCTGCTTTATTTTCACACCCTACTATAGACTAGATCTGAAAACATTTTTTTATACATACATGAGGAATATTCCCAAAGATACTCATTAGGGATATGTTATTTGGTCATGTGATAATAAAAATGGCTTTGGAATTATCATGATGACAAAGAGAATGCACTAAGCTCTGGAAAAAGAAATATACGTCTGTACTGATCTTAGTTATATATCATTTAAGTTGTATCACCACCTAAGCAGGTACTAAGCAAGCATTGTCTTCTGCAATTCCACCAAACAGATGTCAGTGTCAGGTTAATCCTTCTACTAATAAGTTTAATGCTAAGTGTTTTTACAATCTTAGAATATATACTGCACGCAACCCTTGTAGAAATCAAACATATATGTGCAGGAAGCATTCAGCAGTAATGCCTAGTCATAGCACAAAATAAATTCAGTTAAATCTTAATGAGAAGTCACTCAAGAAGAATTGGCAAATCTTTTATCTGCCCGAAAGTGATTACTTTTTGGTAAAACTTTACGTGAGAGACAATGCAGCAATTAAATCTCCATTTTCAAGCAAATGGGCTCCCTCGTGTCCTCTTTTGCTGAGCCATAAAAACCAACAGATCCTAACCACGGTGAATCAAGAGAGATGTCACACGCAAGACAAGAGAAGAAGCAACCTTACCTTTATGGCCAGTGGCACTTTTTTAAGGTGTACAAACAACTATAAGCATAAATTATTACTTTCTCTTATTCACCACACCCAACATTGTGAAGAACACAATTCATTATATTGCATCTCTGCTGTCAGGCGTTGGGGAATGAAGCCTTTGGGCAATGCCTATCACATCTGGAAAGGTGCAGCAGGAAGGATTCTTCCCCAAACTGAAAATCAGAAAGCCATCTCAAGTTTTGAAACTTAACATCACAGCCGCAAAAACGCTAAGATGCTTAGGAATTTACTACATGGGATGTGACTAGTACCTAATTTAGAAGTCATTCACATACACCTCTGCGACAATACTAATGATCACCGTCTTGTAAGAAGCATGCAGTTATATAGCTTCAGCCTCAGACTGAATAATTCTTTTAGTTAATGAGAACCCCACACCGTTACCTTGGGGAATTGCAAAAGTCAGCACCAAACGATCCATTTTATCTGTACTTCTGAAAGTACCAGTCAGGATTAAACTGTAATCATGACTTGTTATTAGATCAGTATATTTCTGACTAATGCTTGGCTGCAGGAGGATTTATCACAAGTTCAGTTACATCTAATGCTTTCCCACTTGGATTGCTCCCTGCAGAGCTAATCGGATCTCAATGCAAGTTTATGGGAAATTCAGCTACTAAAGTGACAGATGTACAGATCTCATCTGTTCCTTCTTTCAGACCTGTGTTTTCTCCTTGCTCGCTTTTCCTTGGAAGAATCTTGTTTTACCTTTACTCTCTGCACCAGTTTTGGTTTGTATTCTGTTTCCTTTCTTTCCTCTTCTCTTCTCCCCCACCTTTTTTTCCTGCCTTTCATTGTTTCATTCTCTACACTAGCTAGCTCATTGTAGCACAAAGTTGAGGCAGCTCATAGTTACACCATACACCGGAAGACTATTCCCTCCTTTTTTTCAGGTGTCCACATAATTCCCCAAGGAGATATCTTTTATAACCATACAAAGCAAAGAAATGGGGGTGCACTGGGAGAGGGCCATCCTTCCCGGCGCGATGAGACACATGCACTCCCCCAGAGGCTCGGAACAGGAGCCGGGAGCTGCCGGTTTCTAAATTTATGGACAGTGCAAGCAACTGTCAGAAAACATCTGTGAAAGACCAGGCAGGATATAGCCTTGAAAAATAAGGATCCTTATCGCACCTATATGGTCATCCGTGCGCGTTTTGGATGACTATAGTTGAATAAATGCATGAGCGGGCAGCTGGGACAATTTTCTCTGATACTGCGATCTGTATGATCCTGAATTTTTATAGACTCTGCACATTCAAGGAGGCCTGAAAAAAATATAGGCATTCAGTTACGAAAGCCTCAGTATTCAAAATACATTCGAAATACTAGCTACGCTTCTGCCCGCTGTAAATCAGTGCCTCTCTGTTGTCTGAAGTTAAGCTGTATTTCATCCAGCTGAGGATGAAAATGAACCGGGTTACAGACTGTCCCAACACACTGGCTAGCAAAGGCGCTACTATTAGCGATCTCGATCTGAGAAGCTGACCCTGAGACGCTATCAGGCCTAATATTAAAGTACACTCTTTCCTGATTCCCAGCAGCACAACGAAGTTACAAGCAGGTACCTTAGCGTACAAGAATTTATCCTATTCCCAGTGAGATTAACTTGCTACCGATGCTGTTACATGGAAATACTCACACCCCCCAATGAATTCTTAAACGTCGGGGATTAAGTTCCATCAGCCGGGTTTAATAGATGTGGTACCTTCCCACTCCAATACTAACACATCAAATATATCAAACTATGCAACAGAAAAAGAGCAAAACAAAAGGAGAAGGCTGCTGAAAGTAAATCAGAGCACCAGCATTGAAAAGATTATAGAAGTTATGGTTTCTTTGGTTTTGCTTTTTTATAAAGATGGAAGATGGGAGAGACTAGAAGAGTTGATAAGTGCAGCATATAGGTACAGATGAAGTATTTTTCTAGTAATGAAGTGATAAAAACTCTCTCAAAAACAAAACAAAACAAAACGAAGCCTAGCTAATACAAATGTTAGGACTCTAAAAGGTCTAGTATCAAGAAGAATCCTTAAACAAAGACATGAATGGAAAAAGTACACCAGGAATTTAGTGGAAGGTTTATAACGAAAAAGGGGTACAATGTCAGGAAAAAACCTAAGTACAATTGAACGCACAGATCATACTGACAGAGGAGAAAGACAAACAAAAGTTAAAGAATAGTTATTGTCAAGCAATGCAAATAAGTGAATGTGTAAAAATATAGTCCACACGTGAGGGTCGCCAATCAGTGCCCAAATCAGAAATTCTGTGCTACTAAAATACCTAATCAGAATGGGACAGTAACAAGCAAATGCAAAGGAACATTAGAGAGGGTATGAAGGCAGTAAATACATCTCCAGGTAAATATCGCTGGAGATATTCATGTCTGACATATGATTTTTACACACCATAAAGAATTTTTCGTCAACATTTGTCTTACGATTTTTTAAACGACACTACGAGCCAGAGAACCCACAGGAAGAAGAGCAACCCCTGCTGAATAGCGCACAGCCAGTGCTGGGCACACAGAAGCTTCTCCTAGGACGTAACTTGCAGAAGTCATTCTGCAATAATGACTATGAAATATTTCAATACTATTTTCTGTGGGAGAGAGGAAAAAAAGCTGCCTTTAAAACTAAGGGCTAGCTTTAAAAAGGAGAGCTATGTAAAAATGAGATAGAATAAAAATAAAATAAAGAGCTACAAGGGTAAAATACAGCAGCATGGAGTTGGTTATGGGGTTTCATCACCTCATGGTGATGTATATCTCATTTCAAAAATGAGGAAAACAAGACTAAATGTGACATAAAACACTTAAACTGGAAAATTAGAGAACATCTCAATCACTAAAAATAAGTAATGCTAAAATTAAAAAAAAAACAGACAAAAAGATTAACAGATTGATTAGAAATGGAATCAGATATGACATTAAAAAAAGATGTTGAGGAGCGAAGCACAAAATGGCACAAAGCATAAACAGGTTCATCCCCTTTGCTTTACACCCACCTTCTCTCACAACACTTCAGAAAAAGAAAGTCTCCCAGGTGGGGCTAATCGAAGAAGGAACACTCAAAAATAATGTAAAAGCAGAAAAGCTAAATTAATTTAAAATTATTTATTTTACTAGTGTTCACTAAAGGCATCAGTGAGATTCCTCTATCACAGACTTCAAAGATACTTCAGTAGAAGAGCTGTCTTGAACAGGAACTAGCAGTTGAAGCAGTTTAAAATCAAATCAACAAAATGAACAATAAAAAAAAAAAAAATCCCCTGAACTACCACATGGTCTTCATTTCAGGAACCTGAATATGAAACTTCAAGCCACAACCTGTGGTATGTAAGTCATCACTTAAATGATCTTCAGTTTCAGAGGAACAGGAGGTAATTAGCAAAAATATATTTATTAGACACGTGGATAGACATGATATAATGGGAATGAATGAACACAGCTTTTGTAGAAAAAAGTTATTTCCTACAAATCTCTTGAAGCTTGAAGGAGTCAATAGTCATATATATTAATGAGTAGATTGCAATAGAATATTTTGAATGCCAAACATTTTTTACATTTTATTATAAAATGCTGCTTAAGCAGACAATGGATAAGAGAGAAGGCTTTTTCATACATACATAACAGCCATTAGGGTCAAAATTAATCAAAAAATAAAATTAATTAATTAATAGTTTTCACAAAACAAGGAGATCACCAAGAAACCAAGGTTTTGGGGGGCATGTCCTGAAAAAACTTTGAAGGGAGTGAATATTGCAGTGGCAAAGTTTAGTAATGATAAGATAATCAAATCTAAAAGCTGAGTGTGAAGAGTCAGAGAAGGGTCTCATGATGCTTGAATGGCTAATAATAAACTGGTAGATGAAATTGCTCATCAGTAAACTTGGATTAGTAAATACGGGGAAAAAAAATTCTCAGAGGCTAACTCCAGAATGACTGGCTCTAAATTAATTATTTCTTGCGGAAAAGAATTCTTGAAGACATTCTGCATGAATCTCTAGACACGCAATCTGAATGCTCAGAAGAAATTACAAAGACGATATAATTTTTTAGGAAAGGAATAGAGAACAAAACAGAATGCACTGTTAATGCTACCTTATAGGTAGATGCCTATATTTCCTTCACATTGAATGTAGTCTTACTTATGTTTTTCTAGTTGCAATATGTTCTTTGAAACATTTATCATAAAATGGCAACACAAATGATCAAAATTATGGCATGGCTTTTCTGAGGAACAATGAAATTGATTTTTCAAACTGCTGAGGGGATCTATATAATGATGAATGTCCTGGAAAAGCTGTCTGAGGTAGGCTTATTTGCCATTTCTCACAGTATATAATTCAGTAGCACCTGATTATCAGGAAGCAGACTTAAAAGAAACTAAACAATGTTTTCTTCCATGTGACACATAAATGAATTGGGGCACTGTCATGAGCTGTCATGAAAACCAGAAAATATAAATGTGCTCAAAAAAAAAAAATCAATGAGACAAATTCATGAAAGTTAGGTCCAATTAAACATCATAGCCGAAGATTACATTTCTGGCTCAGGAATTTCTTGAACTGCCGGTTGCTGGAAGTTGAGAAGCTGTACAAGGCACAATCACTATAGATTTGTACTGGTTTTGAGACACTTTTCCTAAGCATCTGCTGGTGGTCACCAGAGACGACTGCTGAGCTAGCCCATCCTTTGCTCTGACCCATTAAGGCACTTTTCATGCACATCAACATCTTTATAGCAACTCACAGATCTGAAAAAGTACAAAGCCCTGAGGATCAAGCATGACACTACAGAATGTGATTAGAAAGCTCTCGTGCAGTAAAGACAGAATACAAAAAACACTCTCAGGAACCAAAGACATCAGTCAGGTTTTGCTTCCCAGCAAAATCAACTGGCACCTGCGTGCCAAATATATACAGCTGTCTCCGTGTTCCCGTCAGTCCATCTGCTGCACCAGCCATATGCCAGTTGCTTTATTTAGGGTGCTAGGGAGAGAGAGGGAGATATCCCAAAAGGCAAATTAATTCTAATTGCTGTGAATCTTAAAAACTATTAGATGATTGAACTTGCCAAGTAGTACATTTATTAAAATGATGCACATACTACGAAGCAGAAATTTGCACAAGAATTGGATCAATTATGCAGTGGTAGGGAAACTGTGCCTGCACAACTGCACGTCCGTCAATACAAACAGAGCTTCCGAGCTGCTGCCAATCACCCATACAGCTAACCTTTCTACTGTGTCTTTTATCTTTGGCTTTTTCCATGCTTCTCCGATTCCATTTTGTCAGGGCTTATTGTTTAAAACTGCTTCAGAAAATTCTTCCAAAAAGCCATTTCTAGTCCACTCTTCCTGAAGAGAAAAATTCCAGTTTTTCCTCGTTGGTCCCAAGCATGATGCTATTTGAGCATGTGATTTTTTTTTTTTCCCCCCCACATTACATTCCCTGATTGAATTCCCATTTAGACCAGAATTATTCAGAAAAGACCCCACCTTCCTTACTGATTGCAAGCTGTGCAAACTGTGTAGCATAGATTTGCGATTATCAGAAGAACAACTGGATATTCTTTATGAACCATTTCTGCTTTTTTCTTCTGAGACCAAAGCCTTCGACAATCCTGAGAATTTAAAAATCATCCAAAGGTGGTATTATTTTTACAGTACATGGCTGCATTTGCAGATAAATTCAAAGCCATCTTTAGTCTGTCTTTTGGGTTTTTTTAACTACCTGTCTTGGAACTAGCAGGCTTGAAGCACACTTTTGACAACTGTTTTTAGGAGCTATTCCAGTAGAAATATATCTTTAAAATTTCAGAACAGCCTACCTATTTCTCCGTTTCCTTCCATATCCCTCATCTAGGAATGAAGAAGTGAACTGACATGGTAACTCCACAGCACAAACATCATCATCACGTGGGAAATCACAAAGCAGTTAATTCTGCTTGAGTTCTGCCATCTTTTTGTAGAAGGACAGAGCAGAAGAAACGTCGTACATCCTATAATCTTGGGGGTTGTGGGTTACATATATTTCAGGAGTCAGTTCCTAGCACTAAAATGAAAAGGGCTGACCCTTAGCTAAGTCAAGTCAACATGGTTTTCTTAAAGCCCTATTTGCTTCAGCTAAAAGGGTATTACTTCCAAACTGGTCACAGATTGAATACTGACATTGCTCTAAAGAGCCCAAATATTTTCTGATGTAAATAAACTAAATCCTACTAATTCCTCACCTATATTAATCATTTTGCCTTATTTCTTATAAGATGCATTAGAAAATAAGAGGTTATCTTATTTGCATGAAAATACTCGTTTAAAGTCAGTTACGACTAGCATAAAACTAAATGTTCAAAAGTCACGATTATTTTAAAACTAGGGTAAAATATGAGATTTAGTCACCTGCAACAGTGTTCATTACTAAAGTTGTTGTTTACTTATATGAGATCAGATTCTTGCTTGAACTTTCTCAATGCTTTGCACCATCCAAATGGTGCAGAGCAGTGGCACATACACCCATCTCGCCACATCGGAAGGCATTCCTTTTTAAGCTGGCATAAAATTATGTGAACAATCCTTAGACCAACTGCTACTAGATCTAAAGCCTTCATCTCGATGAGAAAGGCAAATCTGCAGCCGAGCAAATAAAGATTCAGAGAGTCCTGAACAAGTTGAGGCTTGAAATTACTTAGCATAAATTAGAGAAGCCCCAAAGCCACCGAGGCCAGTAACTTAACCCGTCTCCTGCCACAAGCACCTTGCAACACAGATCAAGGTCTGGACTAGCTACTTCACAATGGTATCTCTAAGTCCAGAACAGTAAGTATTTACGAGGAAACCTAATGAGCATTGTCTTTTTAATGACTTTATTGTAGCAAGACAAGTGTCTAACTCGGGAAACCGGGAGAGCACTAGCAGCGACTGAAATCCCTGCCGGCAGCCTCGACAGAAAAGCCGTGATTAGCTCAGCTCTCCCAGGACAGATTAAGGCGTATGAGCTGAACACCATGGGGGAAACCAGCACTGCTGCTGCTGACCTTACTGATTTCACAGACAGCTAATTTCAGTCTCTAGATCTTTCAGCTTCAGCATTTTTAAGCAATGGTAAACAGTCTCAGTTCCAAAGTAACTGCAGTTTTCGAATGGAAGAAATAAACAGGGAGTTCCTTGGCTAGTTTTTAATGGGTATTTCCATCTTTCCCCCTTTTTTTTGATAGGATCGCCAACACGTGAGCATTTATGCAATAAACAAGCAGAAGTACATCACAGCACAGAGTTAAGATTAAAAAAAAGTACAAATGCAGAAATATTAGACAAAATTACATTTAGTAGTTTCACCAGTTCTGCTATTTTAAAAGAAAATAAATGGAAAAATCCCCCAAAAGACTATCTCTTTTTAGCATATTATATTTGCATATGTAGTGATCCATTTTGGAGTTGAACCGTCAAACCCCAGGAGGCTAATTTATCCAATAGAATGTTATAATCAACCATATCGAATGCTCAGATCCTTGGAGACTGTAGGAGTTAAAAAAAAGTATTTGTACAAAAAAAACCCCCACATTGACTACAATGAAACAGAGCAAGGTAGAAAATACTGGTCAACACAAGTGTGATGTGCTTGTCTTCTACGGTTGGATTCTTCCAGAAGAAAACTATTCCGAGTCCTTTGTTTAAGCCATTATTTTTCATTAGATGAGGCACTGGTGTTATCCAAAAGTTAATAGCAGGAATATGTCTGTGTGACAAAACAAATACAGCTTGAATCCTATAGCGGTTAATATCAGAAACAGTTTGCAATAGTGTGCATGCCTGACATACACAAATCACAAAATGGTATAGAAATGTGTTACTGCGCTCTTCTTTTAATAGAACAAAAACTCTATTATCTGGCACTGTCTCTATATCTCCAGAGTAGATTTTAGTAAATAAATGGAAGCCTCAGAAGAGCTGTAAAAAAACCCCAAAACACAAAAACCAATCAAACCTACACCTCCTCAACCCAATAACCTGTAGCCTGATCTGACTAGTGTAGGCAATCATATTGCTGCCGTTTAAATTGCCCCTTGACGTCAGGCATATGTTTGGGGTCTATTTAGTCTCACTCCTTGGCAGGCTCCTTTTTTTTAGGCACTATGCATGGTTTAAAGAGAACCCTAGATATTCAACAGGCACCAGAAATCAGGGTTAAACCAGGATGTTTCTGTAAACAACAGCTCTAAGCCCCATTAACAGCTGTGGACATCGGCTGACAGAGCTGACGCGGGTTTTTGTCCCTACCTTACACCCCACCCAAAACAGTGCTGTCCTTTCTTTGTCTTTTGCGCCACGAGGACATAATTTCTAACTCCTATAAACTGAAACTTCTGAGTGGTGATGCATTTAACGGGAGTTTTCACCTTGTTGCTGTTAGGAGGTAAGTTGTTTCTAACAGCTTCCATTTCTTCAGATGGTGATGATAACCAGCAAGCTCTGGTTATTAAGCAGCACTAACTCTGGCTCAGGCAAGATCATTATTTTAAAAAATATATTAAAATTTATTATATGCCAGGCCAACCCCCCCCCCAAACCAACCCAACCAAAAGAAGACCCAAAGCTCCAAGCAAACAAAAAACAAAAACCCCACAACAAACAAACCAGCAAGCCAAAATTTTTGCTTTGTTTTACCTGAAAGATGCTCTTAAGATACAATACTGTTCCTAGATATGGGGTTCAAATGCTGGGAACTCCTAACTTTCACGGACTGTCTTTCAATGCATCACGAAATCTTGCTTTGGCAGCCCAGTAACAGTTATAGAGCAGTTGCTCATTACACACGTCCGTGGGCTTATATATCTGTAATATGGATATACTGTCTTCAAGCATTTCTTCCTCTCTAAAAGCCAATTCTTCCAACATATTTAAATTGCATCATTTCCTCAACAAAGATGCACAAAAGAACCTCAGTTTACCTTACGCTGAAAACAATCTCACACCGGCCTGCATGCAAATGCAATTTGAGAGAAAGTTTAGAGGAAAAATTAGGGGGTAGTCCTCATTTGTGGGGAAAAGGAGGACACGTTAAAAACTGGAAGGCTGATTTGAGAGCAGTTTGAAGTACCATGGAAGGTTACAGTGTTTCAGAAGTTATCAGCAGAGATATATTAGTGAACCGAGAACAGCTGACCTATTGAAAAATGCATGGCCATTACTTTTATCACATAGCTTTCGTTTTATTATAGAACCCAACTCTCGTAAGGATTCAGTATTCTCCCTTGTAAATATTTCAGTTCATAGACAGTAGATGGCCCATATTTGCAAGTAGAGCAATCATCCCAGAAAACTGTTATGGTAAAGCTATGGAACTTACAAAAACTAAAAGCAATTAAAGACAAGAAAATATGAGAACTTTGAAAAGGCTAAAGGAGGAGAACAGGATGAACATAGACTGCTGTAGAGAGAAAACAAGTGCATCTCCATGAGCCCTGAGAATTTTTTAACTAAAAACCCCCCAGCAAACAAACAAACAAACAAACAAGGGCTGCTAAGCTCTTAATTTTGTATGAAGTCCTATTATATCTTGCAGCCACATTAAGCCATGTTTGCCACAAACCCGACTCTAGAGAGAAACCATTGGAATATGTTACAGTGCAGAATATTGCATTTTCAAGTCATTCTCAAATAACATCCTGTGATACAACACTAATTTTAGGCATACGGAGTAACTAATAAGGTCACGTATATTTTGTACTGTATATTGCTGCATGCATAGGCAGTGTACTGGGCCATTCATAGCTATCTTATAAATTAGAAGTACTAGGATTTAAAGGTCATTTGTAGAGCTTTTATGAAAGCCAGTATCCCTTTTCTGTTGGAAAAAAAAAAAATCAATTTTGGATTTTGTCATCTAGCGTTTCTCATTAGCTTATGGTCACGCTGTGATAGAAGTGCAAGAGTTATTAAGAAAAAAATGAAAGAAGAAATACCTATCCTCTCACTTATTGTGCATTATATGTGTTCTGTGGCGCCCAAAGGTGCCAGTCAAGATTGAAAGCTAATTGTGCTTGGAGCTGTAAAAAGCTGAAATGGGATAGCATTACTGACAATAACCTCAATAGGAGATTACGTCTAGGTCTGCTTTGGGGCAGTTGGCAGAACTGAGGAGATTAAATGAGATGAATGTCAGAGGCTGGTGCAATAAGACAGCAAACCACTTCCAGGTATAAGACATACACGGTAAAGGAATAAAGGATGAAAAAGGTTCAAGGTGAAAACTGAGCAAGCTGTTCTGGGCCTTCACACTGAGGAATAAGGAATACGAACCTGGCAATAAGTCTACTATCAAGTAGGACTTACCCGAAAGAAGCCAGTGAAGCAATTTGGAGGCAGAAGTGTCAACATAGATAAAGAAAATTATTTTAGGAGCTGAGCGACAGGTATTTCAAGAGGATTACGAAGAAATAATAGACGGGGCAAAATACGACCTACCCCGGTTAGATAACAGCTTTGCTTCTAACAAGCAAGCTCGTTCTCAGTCCGGTTTTTTATGCATGGCTACTATCCAGATATGCAGACAAGGTCTATGTCTTCTACTCTGTTATAACTCAGTACCTAGTAACTGGCCACGGAATTTAGAGAGCAGTTGGTTAAAAACCTTTGCCTGGTCCTTTAGAACACAGAGTGTCACTGGCAGCAGCATCCTTAGACATTGTGCTTGGCTAGTATCTTTAATTAACAAAGTTAAGTACCTTACAACATTAGTCCAGGGCAAAATTAGTAAAGGGAATTTAACAGAAGGGAAGTCTGTTATCTAAGATTCTTGAATTAATGGAGGGGCAATTACAGCAATTAAAATCCACTGAAACTTTACTGTCATGAGCATACAGTTATTACTTTTATGATCATTGATGCGATCATTCAAACCCTATGGACAAAAACCTCTACTAAACTCTATTTAGCTGACATGTATTGATTATTCTTATAAGCTCTTAAATATTTTCTGTGAAATTTGCACACCATTAGCTTTCACTGAAGTAGTTTAGATTAACACAATAATCAGAAAAGGTTTTTTTTGACAAATATTATCTTCCTTTGTATTTTAATGTTACTCAGTTCCAGACGAATCATAGCCAGCTATATCTTTCATACGTCTGGATATGGAGCCAAAAATAGACAGCAAGGAAAGAAGGAGTTTTCATGAGATTTGACACTTGTAAGGAAGGATCAGCGTTGGACTATGTTGACCTTAAGCTTCATTATGAAACCTTATTCAACTCCTATCTGCCTTGCTGTAATACTATAAATCCCCAAGTTTTACCCTAAGGCGCTTGTTCTCTCAAGGTTGTAAAACTCTATTTAATTTTTAGACAGGAGGTCAAGCTTTGAAACAGCTTCCTCCCTCGCCCATCCTTTTCTGAATCATGCTTGCATGGTACATCTTATACACAGGAACAGAACAATCCCAGTTTCCTGCTTCCATCTTCCGACCCCACGTAGTCTCTAAAGGGGAAAACAGATCACCCCTCCCGCTTTGCATGGGTTGGCCTTGCCTGGCCATCACAGTCCCGCTGGCTTTTGGTCCAATGCCAGTCTGCACAGGGGACTGCTGCATTAGCTGGCATGGAATGGTCAAGGGCGACCTCAGGTTTAACCCCTAAATATTAGTATAGGCTCGCCTTGTGTTCCAGATGGTAAATTCATTTGTTTTACTTGATTTTCTGGCGCGTGTGGCAGCGTTCGTTGATGTTCGCAGAAGCGCAGTACAGAGTTTGCAGAGCTTGTTTCAAAGCCACGTGCTACAAATAGGCAAGAAGCAGCTGATGTCGTAATTGAGACTTCAGGCATCACAGCCCATCTGACCGTCAACCACTGAACTTCTCCGAAAGGGCTCGACTGGCCTTTGCAAAAGGTCTAAAAGGCCAAGAAGCCAACAATACCAGTGTTCAACAGAGAGCAGTGCAGCGGGCTTGCAGGCAGGGGTAGTTTCCTTTTGCCTTTTACCTTAACTATAGGGAGGGAAAAATGTCTGACAGGGAGGAAAAGCACAAGAGCTAACAAGAGTACAGTTTTTTTCCGTAGAAATTGAGGACAGGAAGGATCTTCAGGTCTTATTGATTAAAAAAAGCATGGTCCTGTTATGTAACATATCCAGGAAAAAAGCAATCCTAAAATGCGTCTGAAGAGAGATTGTGAGGAACAACAATCACTGCTCCAGTAGTTAATGATAAGTAGCACTCCGGTTGTGGAAGATAACACGTTTGCCTTTGCAGTGAAACAACGGCTGTGTGAACTAGATGACATTATGTCATTTTTATTTGCTATTGGCTAGTAACTTAAAACAAGAACATATGTGTATGAAGCCTGAAGTCAAATGTCTAGAGCATGACAGATTTTTAAAAGGGGTCAAAAGCTAAGACCTGAAATTCCCTAATGTTTCTTTAAATAGTCTAGCCTTATAATACAACTGTGCAAAGCTACACATGCATAAAATTAATTGAAGCCATTGGTGTTCAGCTAACAGAGAACTTAGCTTAGTCATGCTTACTAGGATCATAAATCTATAAGACATAGTCAAAGACAACAATTAATTTAATCAAAAACATAATGTTAAATTAAGCATCGGGTTGCTTATTTTTAATTTAAAGAGAATAAATTCTGAAAAATGCCTAAGCTCACTTTGGATTTGCTTTTTAAGCATAAAGCCCTACAAGCAACAGTCTAGCAGTTTGAGCACCTCAGCTCCAGATGGGAAAAAAATAAGTTCCTCTCTGCACTAAGAGGTTTATGTATAATTATGTCATAAAGGAAAGGATAAGTTCTGCAAGTGTGGATCTTTCTTAAATTGGATGTTAATAAGAAACTGCTAGTGTAAAACAGCAGTGATGTATTGCACAGCAGAGAATTACTCAGAAAAGGTGAGTCTGTGGAATGAGGTACACAGCACAGACACAACCCATTAAGAAGAGTTGTGGCAGTAATTCCACTAGTTTCAGATGAGCTGAGGCTACTTAATTTCAGTGATACCTTTGCAAAAAATTGAAAGAATAGAAGTCTGGACTTCTCTGTTAGTCTTCAACGTGGGGGAAAAGGTAGAAAACCCAAGAGACTTGTCATGATGAAGGAGGTTTAAAGCCAAAAGTTTTATGATGAAGACTAAACTACCAGAGTTACTTGAGCATTTCTCTCTCCTTAACCTGGCCAAAGCAAAGCAAAAGACAGAGACCACACATTTCTCAAATAAACTTTTGCTTCTACTTATGCCGCATATTCCTTAGAACTATCTCTGTGTCTGATAAACAGATAAAATACTGAAACGTGATCACAGACTTAACCAACTGACAATCAGAGTTACAAATCAAAAATACCATTTTGAGTCACCTGGTTGCCATCACTGAAAATCTGCACTTGCTGGTGTTAATTCACAGAGGAAAAGCATTTATTTTAACAGTAATAACCAAGATCTATTATTAAAGAGAAGAACAATCCTACCCCCCAGACTTCTTCCATACACTGGAGCTCAAAGCTGGGGCATCAGTTGTTACCAAGCGCTACTATGTCCTAATATAAGTGCTATAACCTCGGAAGATGTAATTTACCCAACGTATCGTTGCAGCTCTGTGTGGATTAGTCAAATGTCAGCAAAATGATCTCTGCTGTACCTGTTTTAATTAAAGGCGGCCAATAGTTTAAAAAAGAAAAAGTAGCACTTAAACATGCATATAATCATTAATGATATAAGGCTATTATTAATTATCTAAAGGTTCAAATTATGTACTCTACATGCTTCAGCACTGGAAACACAGGGGAAAAAAGAGCCCTATCATTTCACTTACCGAGATGCTATGTGAACTTTACTGAAATAGCCTGGCAGTTTGCAAAGTGCTTCTTCTAGTGAATGAAACTATCTTCACAGCTATTGCCGTCAAAGTCTGCTTGTACAGGTAATTTTCTTAAATTAATTAGTATTTTCTTTGGATACAATGCAAAAAAGGGAACCCAGAAGCAGCGAGCAGCAGCACGGAGCAACAAAATAAAATTAAAAAAAATCTGAAGCCTCCAAGAAAAGGAACAGAACCTACACTACATCATGAAATATTTACCTAAAGGAGTCAAAAAAGTATCATCAGCTGACATTTACTCAGGCTTAATACTGTACGATATTACTATTCAAAGAAAGGAGGAGATTAGTAGATAAATCTTGCTTATGTGAATAGTCCTACTCAGATCAGTCAGTGCTCTTTTCAGTAAGATGAGTAGCGTTTGTCGTTAAGTATATTAACACTCTTAAAGGACCGGTATGTGAAATTTTGCAATACTGAATTATTCCAGTGAAATACAAAAAGTCTTCCCATGGTGTTCCCACACATCATTTACCCTCCACATACTACCACTTAATTACCTTTCCCCTCTACTCCCTACACTTTTCAGTTACTTTATGTTACATTATTCAGCCTTTCATTCATCATTTGCCTACTCCATATTGTCTGCTCACTGCTAACATCAGTTTCGAGTTTTGTGTGCTGCTAAATGGTCAAAAAGTAGTCAGGGAGCCTTATAAATACATAGTATTAATATTCCCATGACCCTGTCTTAAATGGAGAAGAAATAACATATATCATTACAAAGTGATTTTGTCACAATCAGTCATCCAGGACGTCCAACTCCAAGCAGACCAGGTACTTCAGAAAGAGCACAGCAAAATTAAGAAGAAGGTGTTCAGAAGTGGAAACTCAGATGGCTGGAAGACAGAGGCCAACTCCTGACACCACCCAGGCCCAAATGACTCCAAAAGACCCCTCTTTTTTCCTGAACCTGACCAAGATGCACAGTGAGAAAAGAGTCTTTAAAGGAAACCTTAGAGCGGATGATACTTGTCCATCTCCAGCTGGCGTCAGCAGAAGCACCCTGCTCAGCAGAGGTGCTACGTGCTCCGAGATGCCTCTGTGCCAGGAGGAATCCTGGGCTGTCCCCAAAAAATCATAGGCACAAGTGTGGGCAGTACTTGCTGGGCTACATCTGCCCTCTGCTTCGGAAGCTACAGGTTGCAGAGAGGGGAATTTCCCGGTTTATACAAAATGCATTCCATGTTAAGAAGATCATAATATTCCTGCAAGCAGGCTCCGTTAAGAGCATTTAATAGAGTGCTGCTACCTGCTCCCCCTTCCCCGCCAAGTTCCCTTGCTAAAGCCTGCTCCTGAACCCGGCGGGGATTCAAAACCATCTCACAACTGTGAGGAGAAAAAAAAACAACCCCAAACCAGCGTGGCTGGTTTCACAGTGTTAGCTTCACCATTATCGGATTACGGAGTCATCCATCTTACAAACATCACTATCTGCAAATAACCGGCAATTTGTGAATGGGTTGCACGAGTGCAGTTGCTTTTATTTATACCCTTACTATCAGAGTTTACATTTTACTGGGCTCATCAGTTTGACTTCATGCTAACTGCTTCAGTCACCAGGTACCACTGTTCTCTTTTGCAGGAGGACTACCAACCTCCTAGATCCTTGGGGCATGAATAAAAGTCATTGTGAACATAAATTAAGGAAGTCATGGGCAGTAAAACATCCAGACTTCAGTTGTTCGCCACTCTCTTCTGTCCTTTCACGGGAAACTTGCGCTGCTTTTGCAAGGAGAAGGGTTAGCGGCAGTCCGCAGCAATCAATCACCCTCTGCTTAGTTCAGCGTTTCATCAACGTTCTCCGAATTTTTCTGTAATCCTGGAAGGCAATGCTTGTAAATTTTTCAAGGAGCAGGAATCCTAGTCCGTCTATCAAAGTAGCTGGTAGGTCCATTCCTGCAAACCATTAGACCCTTCTCCCTTCTAATAATCTCTTCTGCCCCCAGGCTCCCAAAAAGCTCCTCTGCCTAGATCACTGGCACCGCAAGCCCTCCCTGAAACACCACAACTTTCCACCACTCTGAAACTTTTGATAACTTTCTGTTTCCTGTGGAACATGCAGCCTGAAAACAAAGACAGGCCTGGTGCTTCAAAAGAGAGACGGGAAGTTGTGAGTAAGCTGACCTGCTCATGGCCAACCATCATTACGAACGAGCCCTTGTTCCACAGCAGCCAGTGTAAGCACAAGTTCATTCAGCTTTTTTTTCAGTCCACAAATAGCACAAGAGTTTGGATAATGCCAGCACACTCACGCTCCCTGTATTCTCACAGAATATATGATATATCAGGGAGAAAGCCATTATGGTGCTTTTCTTACGTTTTGGGGGTGCTGGGTGGTGTTTGGCATCTGGACTTCATGGATTTCAGTGTATTTGGTTTGTATTGCTCACATTTGTACTGTAACACACTCTGAAAATGTAATGGGCAGTTGTTCTCTCATTGCTTTCCTGCTGTTTCCCTTAAAGAGATTCCTCCATGTAATAAACTTCTCCGCAAAAGTTTTTATTACAACCAATGACGAGAAAAAAAAAGTAGCTACGTTGTAAGGATAAATCTCTTCACTGGGCACAACCTGGAATTTCACCCTGAACAATTTACTTACTAGAAATTGCAGCTGTTCTCCCTTTTCAGCCTTTTTACTATATATGAAAACTAAGCAACAAGTGAAAGACAGAGGGGGAGAAAGTACCTTTTGGTTTTTTTACAGGTGCTATTAAACCAGAGTGGTCCTTCCAAAAGCAAGAACAGTATTTCCAGTTGCTTAAAAAATCAGCAATCTTGCAGGGGTATTTTAGCGCGTTACAGAACGGATGTTTATATTCACAGAAATGTAAACTTAGTTGTTCACAGAAACCAACACTGGTAGAAGTCTACAATCAGAATATAACCCTATAACACATCCAGAAAAACAAGTATCCAATACTCATAAGAGACCTTTCTCAAACAGATCAAGAATTATTCAAATGTTGTGAGCAGTAATTTCATATAATGAAATTATACCTGTTTCTGGCCAACTCATAAGCAGAGGAAAAAAAAGCAAAATTCATTAATGTTGCTATTCATTTTATATTTGCCATCATGTACTGTTAAGCCTTTATTTGAAAAACAAAAACAGTGGTGCTTCATTGTAAGGAATTAAAACATATATGCTCAATAGAAACTTGCACAGAGTTGCAAGACAGTGAGTTCTTCCGGACGCAGTGACTTCGCTTGCACTGCTATAAATTAAATGGACTTCAAACCAGTGTAAAACAGACCTTCCTTTTCCCCTTTGTATTCCTGTAGAATAGTAGTTGGAACACCAGATACATTTGTCACTGGTACAGTGAGAACATAAGGACAAGCAAAAGCTATAAAAATCAAGTTAATAACTTTTTTCCTATGACAGGTCCATCAGATTTGGAATCCATTTCATTCACATTTTAGTGATGATTAAAATTTTTATTCTATTGAATTTCTCATGTAATCTGTCAAGAATTTTGTGGACACTAATAACCTATCGTCACAAAGGTGCAGTAATTAAAGGCCTTGTTTTGACAGTATTGTTACAATCCTGGCACTCTGCAACAAAAATGAGAAAAGCAATTTACTTGCAAACTAGAAGCTAAATACCTTCACACTGAGACTAGAAAATGCACCACTACTTTATTGTGAGGTGTCATTTTACATATTTCTATAACAACAACATACGACTAATTTCTTTTCAGACAGTAAGAGAAGAAAACCCATGAATAGTCCTTTCCTGTCCAGACTAATATGTGGCCATTCAGAGTAAATAGATGCTGTTACACATTCAGTGATTTATTCATCAGCATTACACAGCGTTGGCAGATTGCATTAATACAGACAAAACAAGCAAGACTGCCAACATTGCTATTTTGCTGAAGGAACAGATAAGAAAGAGTCTTAAATTTTATTTTCTTAATCTAGTTTTGGGAGGGAATGTGAGCATGTTACTATACAGCCAGGTTTGAGAATTCTAATATGAGGTGAGCATATGAACTCCCTGCAGAGGGTCTTGCAAGTTATTAAAGTAACACAGAATAAATGCTTTTTCCATATCAGGAATCCTTGTAACTGCCAGACAGTGAACTTGGAAACAAATTCTAATTTCTGACGTTATACTGTTCTATCTGTCCGGTAGTAATTTTCTGCATTTTATTTATACTTTGAGGACTTACCTCAGCTCAGCTATGAGAAGTGAATTGAAGAGTATAATAAGATCTTAGGTATTTCAAGCTACTGTCCGAAATTATTGACTGCATAGCAAAGGATTATCTGACACTTGCTCACAGAGTTTGTTTTATTTCCAGTCCACATACAATCCGGCAGATACAACATAATAAGGAACGAGGCTGAAGAATCACATCAAGATGCAATCCCATGAAAGATTAAGAGGCTATGAATGAAGATGCAGTGTTTATCAAGGACTTGGGATAATAAATAGAATTAGTCACAAACAAAAACAATCCATCAAAAGTGAGTTGGCATTGAAACTGCATTCCATGGAGCCCAGCTCTTCTGTGTAATGCTGATGAATACATCAATATATTCTATATTGATTACAGTTGGAACAGAAAGCCATAAACTATGCCAGGAGTGGGCTCAGCACCTTGTAATACTGCATCTGCCATTTTTCGGCACAACCTTATTACAAAATAGACTTTAGTTAGTAGGTGCACTCAACAGACAAATTATATTTTGCCTTGAAGACGATTAAAAACCTAGTTGCAAAATGAAACCCCGGGATGCAGTAACTGCCCGATACAAGCATTGTCCGAGGATTTAGCCTGGCTACGTGACCCAGGGGCTGCATCATCAGCGTTAGGCACACCTTCCGTGCACCCCTGGGGTCAATGTTTTACCAGGAGGGCAACTATATTCCTCACACAGCGTTCCTGAGGATAACAGTAGATTTTCATCACACGTTCCCCTCTCTCTGACATCCTTGGTGCATGGCTGGCAAGGGAGACCCGTTAAATCAAAGCTCTTAAAGTAGCACAAAAATAGCAATCTACAAAGAACATCGGTAAGAATGAACAAGAAACTGCCAGTTAAATGCACAGATTTGCAAACAGCCTAATGCCTGCTTCTAAGAGACAGACGCATTCCAGTAATTAATATATGCTAAGGAAGTTATACATGTATATAAATCAAAGTCTGGTTCATACTGAAACATTGTTTAAAAGGTTTGTTCTGTTTTCAATATTTAAGTGTGGATTGGCATACTAGACTATTTAAAACACTAAAGCTCATTACTCCAGTAGCCCAAGCAGATGACATCATTCCCTCATCATACTCAGTGCACCGACCCCATGGAAGTCAGATATTCTCTGTGCCTTGCAGTTAATCTAAGAGGATGATGTTAAAACCTACTGTTGCCTTTTCCTCTGTAAAGCACTTCTGTCCCTATTGTCACTGGAGGTTTCAGAGAACGATGGCTGCTCAAATGCGAAACCTGCAGATGGGGGACTTTTTGAGAAGGTCACAAGGGTGACTCAGACCTTTTGGTGAACCGTCTATATGCCATTTACTCAGCAACCGTTAAGTTATTCCACGTTAACAACACTGTGTCTGCAAGGAGCATAAAATTAGTAAGCCCCAAGAGCTTAATAAATGAGCTCTAGAGGGACATGCCAGCATCCTGCAGGCCCAGGTCCTCCAGCCTACTTTCTTTTTGCTCAAACTTTATTCACGCAAACTCCCAGGGGCAAACTCCTGAGCAGAAACTCATCTGTCTGTCACATTGCACTTGTCAGCCCTTGACTTAACCACTTTCACTGGCTTCTGTTGGAAAGCTAATACTACTTCTCCGAGCAAAGACGGGGATTGTCAACAAAAGAACCAGAGCGCCATACAAGCTGTAGTGCTCCTGACAGTCTGGTGAACTTTTGTTCTCCAAAGTGGAAAAACTGTGAAAGGATAAAACAGAAAAAAGAAATTCTAAGTTGCAAGAATTCTGTGGCTGGTACAGAGTTTGTTACAAATATAACTTGGATTGGGAGAAATCGTCCTCTCGGGCCAGTACAGCACCAGATGGTACAAGGATAATTTACAACTGCTCCTAGATAAAGTATTGGTTTTAACGTCTGGGAAAACGTACAAGATTTTCAACACCTTTGGTACACTTCCTCAAAAAACTACTAACTTTTCTTAAATTGATTTTTCCCACCTTTTTTCTGCTTATAAACCATCCATCAAGACAATTTCTGGTTATTACTGCAGCCATCACAACAGGGAGATGCGATCACAATCACACGATGTGTGAACAGGGAGTGAACGTACTAGAAATATTTAGTTCATACCTTCCATAAAACAGTGTATTTCACTTTCCTATCACACCTTCTGTATTTGCTTTTTTATTTTCTAGTAATAAAATTATTTAATTGTGTTTGCTAGTGGGAAGTTATGCTATCTTGTATGATACCCATGGATTTTTTTACATTTTTTGCCAGCAAATGGAATTATTGATAGCAATGGTCATCAACGATTTGGATGGTAGGGAAATGCTGAGCCAAATAATCTAACTTTGGTCTAGTGAGGTCTGATACTACATTATGTCTCTCTATGGTTTCATTATCAGTAATAAATAGCTTGGACTGTGTAAATAGCATTTGTCAACAGGGTTTGGGGTCCTTGGTAAATCTGAAGGATTTGAGCTACGCTATTTCATGTTAGTCATTTTTGCTAGTGTGGTATTTGTAAATCTTTGTGAAAGCTTGGGGGAAAAGTCCCGTAGTAAGCAAGCTCTACTTTATTTTCTTGTTTTCAGTAGTATTGTGCTTGAGAAAAATCATAATTCTTCTGACATGGCACAAAAGTAGCGTTATAAATAAAGACAGCCAAAGTAGCCCTTCTACTTTACACAATACTGATAAGGCCTCACCTGAAGTCTTGGGTCATCTCACTTTAAAAGATGTGGGAATTTATTGAAGAAAGTCCATGGAAGGGAATAAACTGTTCTCTGCATTCAGCTGGACGAGGCCAGAAAGTGATGGACACAAGTTGATGCAGACACTTGGATTACATGCTAAAATAAAGTCTTAGCCATAAACATAGGTAAAAGCTTAAATATTTCACTGAGAAGGGAGATTGATCCCATCACTAGAAGTTTTGGAAAAAAACATACTAGAGGAACACAGTGCCATGAATACTTTATGTACAGCTGCGTAAGGACTAGCTAGCTTCCCGTAGTCCTTTCTCAGTCACTTTTTCTTTGATTACAATTCAGTAATAGGAACATTTAAAATTAGATTAGTCAGTGAAGGTGGGCTTTGGACTTTGGCTATGCAGCTCTGCTTCCTTGAACAGAAGAAAAAAGAGGACTAACACAGAAATAAAAGATTAGGACAATAGCACAAAGATGAAGGAACAACTGTTTCTTTTTTTCAGTACAAAGCAGGTCCTTTCTTTCATGAATATGACTGTATGCCTTGCACCAAGAAATAATTTACTAAGTTACTTCTTCGGATTATCTGATATATATATATTACCCAAAAATGTTCACAGTAGTCTCCCCCTTAGAATAGAAAAGGTGCACTCATGAGCAGAGATAATGAACATCGATTCGAGGCCTTATACACATCCAAAGTGGCAGTGACAAGTGACATCACCTTCCTCTCCAGAACGAGGAGGCCAGAAACAAGAATAATTTTCTTCCTCCACCACTCCTGAGCCAGGGTAGAAGCAGAAAGCTGCTCTAACCTCCTTGCTTTGGGGGTTTCACAGCAGCAGACTTCAAAACGACAATCGATTTTCTAGACAGAGGAGCCATAAAACTTTGGAAGTCCAGATAGATTTCATCTACCGCATTTCTTCGAAAATCAGTTTGCATACTTAAAGCCATTGGATTATTCAGACACAATCTATCTTTGGCAAATCCCTGGTTCATTTTCTACCCTTTTTTCTTTATCTCTATTTCTTTAATTACAACTTGTCTAGTGCACATCCTTCAACCACAGCAATTATAACATGCCTGTAACTGCTTTCATTATCTCTTCCTTCAAGATCTCTCTTAATTTCTTGCATTCTGTTGAGAACAGACTAATGACACTATAGTTGTCCAGATCACTATTTTACAGTGCCACACAAGGTTGGACATATGGATTAGAAATAGAACTAAAAATAAACCTGAGGAAATACCATGGGTAGAGCTGAAAGGGGAATATCTGGCTGCAATTGAAGACATTAAGTACCAGATTTGTAAAGCTGTAGATTTTCATTCTTGGTCCTGAACCAAGAAGTAGAAATGTCCTAACAGAATTTGCAGAAAATAAGCCGGTAAAAAGTATTGCCAACCTTCAAAAGAATTAATGTCTCCTGCTGTAAAACTCTGAAATAGAAATTAAGTTCAAACATACAAGTATGCAAGATCATCTCCTGGGCAAAAACCCCAAGCTTCTTTTATAAGCTGGGAACTCATCAATCTGAGATGACTAAGGAAGAGAATGACTGTTAAATAATCAAAATTAACAAGAAATGCAAAAGTGGCTGTAAAAGCTGAACAGAAAGTACTATCCTTTTAGACTAGCATGTCCTGCTTATTACTTTTGTACCACTGGTACTCCTAAAGAACAGATCCCATACAGCAGAACTGGTAACATTGGTACAACTCAAGCACTGATGAGATTTCACCTAGAATACTGTTTTACAAATAGATAAACTGAACTGAAACAAGTATAAAGGCCTCTCTAGACGGGGAGGGTAATTCAAAGCCTATTTGGGAGCAGAACCTAAAAAAGATTGATCTGATTAGTCAACAAAAATGGAGGCTGAGGGGTAATATCTTTACTTGCTTAAATATATTTCTATCAGTACAAATGTAAATAAATACAGAACAGGCATAATAAAATTCAAAAAGAAATTAGAATAAGTTTCTTAATTTTTGGTGTAGTCAGATTACGACAGAGCCTTCCAGCAGAAAGGGTATGGGAGACTCTGAAAATACGTTGCTTTTAAAAAGAAATAAAATCGAAAACTAATTTAAACGTATAGCAGTCAGCAGGGTAAGAAGGAACTCAAGGGCAGATTTAGCACCAGAATCATCTTATCCCCCGAGGGAAATTGGTAGCTTCAGTGGAATGACCAGGTCACCCACCTGAAGAGCAAAAAATATGGTTCAGCAAGGAAGCCAGGAGGAAATCCAAAGGAGGAAGAAAAGAAAATTAATCCAAATACTTTACAGTTACATAACAGCTTTTCAAATCCACATTAAACAAGAATACTGGTAACTCCTTGTAACTTGAGCATGTTTGCCCAGTGTAAAAATAATGAAAGTTAGGCTACACAGGTACTAGTTTCACTGAAATAACTGTCAAGACATTGTGATTCAGAGATGCAAGACTTTCACCTACAGCACTACAATGAAATAAATTTTAATTTGCACTTAAGTAAGTAGAGATTGACTGCTAAGACTAAATCATTGCATTTTCTCTTTTCGCTCCATAAAAACTTAATATGCTATAGAGGTAGGGTAGGGAGATAATGAAACTGCATAATAATTTGATAGGACTCACTTTTAAACAACTGGCAAGCATGTAAGACTCTGTTCTCCTGTTCACATCCATTTTAGAAAATGGATGACCCCTATGTTTATCAAAGGAGCTGAGGAAAGAGAGGGATGAGGAAAACTACGAAGAGAATGTGGAAACACAAGGCAAAGACTTCTTTGCAAACTTAATCCGAATGAAGTTTTCTCCAGATGACATGCACGTGTTGATGCAAGTGACTAAGAGACTGGATGTATGTGCGCAGTTTTCAGTGACCCCGAATAAAAGCGTGCGTTAGATACAGCGTGTTGATAGACTTGAGTATAACTGGACAGCAAAACATGATGTCTCAACATAATCTGGCATAATGCTGGCAAAATCCGTCATCATCTCCATCCTGTAGCTTTTCTAGCTTTTTATGTAGTAGACAACTATAATATTGATAACTACATTTCTATGGTATTATGTACCACAGTACTAGGTACTCTGTTCTATGAACACGTACTATGTACCATAGCAGAGTACTTAGCTCTTGGCAAAGAGTCAAGCTGTAATAACAAATGGCATTTGATTTTATTTTCAGAATAAACAACACAATTTACAAGCTTCCCTTGGTGATCCTCTGCCCCATACACTAATGCAAATACTTGTGTAAGTCTGGTAAACTGACAGATGCACTGAAATGGAAAAGAAATAAAATACATATTTTCTTCAAATGGCTTGGACACTGAAGTTGCCAACTCAAGTATAATCACAAAGGGAAATGATAGAAAAAAAGTGATTAATATTTAATAAGCAAAAACATTATTTGCCAGTTTGTAGTGCTGTTTGTTATGATTCCTGCCTGAATCTGAATTTGGGACAAAACATTCAAATGCGTATGAGGTTGAGCACATGTTTAAATGGTGTTCACAGTAGTGACGAATTCATCATTTGTTCCAGTGCTGATCACAATAAGAATCCAATATTAAATTATTTGGTACAAATCAGTATAAATACAGCAGTGCTAAAGGAGGAACCTCAGCTTACACAAGTAAAGGTGGCATACATTTATTCTTCAAATTTTTCAAGGACATTTCCAAAGATAAGATTCATGGAGTAGATAGCGATCATACACATCATGTGTATTGTTGTCAGATTATTTTTCACCTTGTTTTATTGGAAAAACAAATGTAAAAGCATTAACATCTTTAGTCAGTGTTTTCACGGTGGAGTTCAATTATTTTTGTAAAATGAGATTTCATGTTATGCGTATTTAAAGGTGTCATGCAAGAATGGGATGAGACAACCTTCTTACTAGAATTGTAGTAAATTCACAAATAATTGAGCCTTAGGATAATATTAACTTTATAACAACCCTTGTAATGTCTTTTAATAAATACACAGATTTCTTTGTTGATTGAACACATTTGGTTTTCAGGATTTCCTTCTCTAAGAATTGTACATCCATTGATTCCTCAGTCCGTGATTCAGAGAACACCCCATACATACAGCAATAAAGTTGTCTTGCTGATTATAGAAACATACACACTTAATAGGAAAACTCTTTTCAATTTAGCTTCTGTGTACAAATACAAGTAATGATTTCAGATATACTAAGTACATATTTAGAAAAAAGCTTTATGTGTGGAAGAAAAATTGCATTTTCTAATTAAGAAAGTGTACATAATTTTAGAGGTAATTGAGCAACAAATGTTGTGCGTGAGTCTGTTTAACCCAATTACATACGTCATTTATAAAGTGGGAATATAGCTAGGATCATCACTTGCAGAAGCAGTATAAATAGTAATTAAGAACGGTTTAGATGTTTGCCTGCTTTCCTATAATCTTCCCTTACAGATGTTCTGAGAAAACAGGAGGAGAGGACCCCAAATCCTGCAACAAAACTTAAGCACGAAGTTTCGGTTTAGATTTCAGACATACACTTCTGCAGGAAGCTCAGAGCTCTGCCCAGAAAGATTCAACTGCACAACCAGGTCCTTAGGGAACACATTTCCAAGCAAAATCTAGGAGCAACAAAACATGTATTCATCCTTCAGCACTACGCCAGTTGCATGCATAGTGCAAATACTGTCACCTTTCCAATGAGAAAGAAAAGGAAAGTCCTAAAAAACCCGAACATTAAGAACGTCACCGCACTTTGCCCGGCAACGTAAGAGCCAGCATCAGCCTGCCTCAACATTGCCAGGTAGTTTATCCGTCAAAACCAAAACAATCTTAATTGGCAAACTTCCATTTTCGGGTCTGGGGCACAGCAGGAGGTTTAAAAGCTACCGCCTTCAACTCCATTTCTGTGATAAGCAAAATGAATATGATAGGCAGACACCCTTCACATTTAACTAATGCCTTTTTGAAACACTGTAAAATCCATACGACTACTAGAAAAATTCTGAAATCTTCTATACCTGGAAGAATGCAAGAATTGAATGTTTGTATTAGGCGTCTCCTGTAAGTGCTCTTATCAATCTCACTTGGGCTCTCTGGCCCAAGGAATATCGATTTGCAGTAAATGGAAAAGCTCCAAGAGAATAGATAAAAGGATAAGTGTATCCAAAAAAGCCAAATTCAAGTCCAACTCGACTGTAACTTTCACTTGGGTAACACGTGAGGATGGGGAAGTCTGACACGTACCTCAAGGGGATTTGATTTTGGGACAAAACAGCCAATGATTTGAATGGTATGATGTTACCTGTTCTATAACGCTGTATGCCATCGCTACTAGAGTTGCTATATGCCATATGAATGGTATTACAGTAGGAATCACCCAGATTAATGAAGAATGAACTTTGATGAAAACTCAAGCAAAGCGCAGCAAAAACAGAACCAGAACTGGCTTCGGCATGCAACGATCCAGCACCCCACACCGAGCCTCCTGCCCTGAAGGACTGTTACGACAGGTGGAGCCCAAAGTCATGGACTAAATGAACTTAATGAACATTTTATAGGGATGGTCCATAGACTAAGGGAAGGATATCTGTACATGTATAAATCAAAAGGTGTGAGAAGTGGTAGTGATTGAGATGTATAGGAAAGTGGGACCTGGGCATGACATAGTATGGAATAAGGGGTGGATACTGCCCTGGTTTCAGCTGGGGTAGAGTTCAGCCAGTGCCTGGCCCCCAGGGACCGGCTGGGCATCAGTCAGCAGGTGGTAAGCAATTGCATCACACATCATTTTTGTATGTCCTTTCATCTTTATTATTATTTTCCCTTCCTTTTCAGTCCTATTAAACTGCCTTTATCTCAACCCACAAGTTTTACTTTTTTTTTTTTGGATTCTCCTCCTCATCCCACTGGGCAGGGGGAGAGTGAGCAAGCAGCCACCCGGTGCTTGGTTGCCAGCTGGGGTTAAACCACAACATCATCATAGGTGAATGTTTACCACTAGGTATTCTTTCCATCTCATTTCTCACGGAAAGCTTTGAAAAGCCTCAGTTTTACCCCACAGCAGTACAGAACCACTTCTGAAATCTCAGGAAAAAAATGCCAGGCGTGGAAAACACTTCCCCTCACACAGCTTCGTAAGAAGCTAGATCGAACGCCGCGTCTGCGCGTACTGCAGCTCTGACTGTGCGCGTCTTCCCGTTCGTGGTAGCGGTGCGCGCCCGAGCCCTCCCTTACTGCCAGTGCACCCAGCCCTCCCCGGGGGGGCCATCGCGATGTCATTTCTTCTGCGTAAGGGGAACGCGTTTGCACACAAAGCTTGGGGTGCTGCTTCACCTTTGTGCCTTTCCAAGGCTATCACGGGTCCTCAGGAATTCCCCTACACATAACTGGGTCCACAGCTCTACTATACTTTGCTCGGGGCCACAGGATGCATGGCAGCTATACCTACACGGTGGTCTATGGAGCAACAATGCTAATCGTTATCTACATGTTACTGCAATAGTTTTAGCTTCCCTCCTTTATGCTCGTATCTTCCAGCTGAACTGCTATGTGTAAGTGTGCACTGAAGGGTAAGGAATCGTCTACCCCAGGAATCAAAAGCGGACAAGAGAAGAATAACTGAAGGAAATACATAATTGGGAGGGAATGACGAGGAGACATTCAAGCCACACGGGAGAAACCACTTTGCAAGAACTAAAGCCAAACCATTTGCATCCATCCATCCCCTTCCACGAGGGAAGTTCTGCAGGTATGTAAGAAACAGTATGTTCATGTAGCATGGGGTTAATCAGATGAAGAACCATCACTTTGCACTTGCCATGGCAGCATGAGCTAACTTGATAATAAATCCTTATTTATCCTTTCCCCCCCCGCCCCCTCGAGAGACATGAATCCTGCCCATACGTTACCATACATATCCCTCTGAGGAAAATGCATTTTGTGGGAGTCTTTACTTAGATCTGAATACCTATTCAGCCACAGGATAAAAAGTCTAAGTTTCCCTTCGGAAAAACTCGGGTAACATTTAAAATGTAATTGCTTTTGCAAGCTGACAACTAATTATCCAAAAGCAAAATGCACATTAGGCATTGAAATAATGAAGTGTCAGTCAGTATAATAGAAGTGCCACTTTACTTTTTGCTTTTGGAAATAATTTTAGTCTTAAAATTAATCTATCTACATGTACATAGGCACATGCATTTTGCGATTATGCTTATTCACATAAAATCATTAAATTGTATTATTTCTACCTACAGACTGTCTGCTTATGTCCTTCAGCTACTACTGATATTTGTACCTGTACAAATAACACTATTACAACAAGCTGTTTCAGGCCCACATTTGTTTTTAAGTGCTCTCTGCACTACCTCGCTGCTTGCCAAGGGAATTTTCTATCCACTGCTGATCACTAGAACCTACTTATTTTACTGTTATGAATCTTTAAGTCAGACATCATTATACAGATATGAACCATATTAACGTTAGCATTGTAAGGTCTGAAAAAGTGGTCCACCATGAAGCTGCAAGAATTACTTATCTGAAGGATGTGCTCCATTTCCCCAACTAATCACAACCAGGTTTGGTACGAGGCAAGATTAAAGAATAGTAGAATATTTGTTTAGTTAAAACCTAAGTTTTTAACAGCGGAGACGTGATACGTGCACAGTTCAGGCTGTATTCAGCAGTTTCTTCCATAGAACCAGGAATGATGTGTCTACACATCAGATTCTTCTACATCTTCTCATCGCCGAGGCTCACTCACACCTGCGAACCCCCTCCCGGGTGCTTGAGGAGGCTGCCTTAGCAAGGGGAGGGTCTTCCCGTTACATCCCCCTTGCTCCAGTTGCTAAACTGGTCCAGGGGCCCAGGAGCTGCTCAAGGCGTCCTCCTCCATGTCCCTTCAGGGCAGAAAAGCTGCTTCTCACCCCGTACTTCTTCACGCACTCACTCCCTGGCGTCGGGCACTGCTATATCACATGGCAACACACAGGACTTAATTTCTTACACTTTGATATCTTCTTTTTGATAATTTGAACATAGCAGTGCAAACAGTGAAATAGAGAATGCATTCCTTCACTGAGTTGCCATTTGTACCCCGTGTATCATTTGTGCCTGTTTCAGAGAGCCCCAAGAAGGTCACGTATGTGTAGGGATGAACATTGTGTGCTATAGGTTCACACATACTGCCCGTACACATTCAGGTACGGGTACACAGATACATATTAAAACAATTAAAATTACTTCTAAGATATTAATGTATATTTTATACCTATGTATGTACATGCATTCACCTACGCATATTTGCTGTGACAGTGCAGACACAGGCAAGTGTGTACACACTTACAGGTGCATTAGGACTAAAGTTCTCCACAAAAAACACAACAGCTGCATTCCCATAGACAGACCCCATGATTCGTGTGGGGAACTACACTGGACTTGACACCAACCATGCTGGAAATCGAATTCTAGAGCCAAGGATCAAGATTCAGTGTGAGCAAAAGACACAATTTCCTCATGAATATTTATGTAGAACTTTGCAACATGAGCAAAAATGATACGGATGTGCCACGGGTACTCATGCTGTAATACCATCTTTTAACAAAAGAATTTTGAAGTCTGAAATAAAATATACAGTATTTTAATAGATTCAGAAATCCAGTCCTGTTCCAAACACATCCATCAATTTACCTGTAAGAGTCAGTCCGTTTAAGCAGCAGCCCTACTTAGGTGTAGCACTGTAGGTGGGCATGAAAATATATCTTCTGTAAATTTGCTATAATAGGGTAACAGCAGTTACTGTAACTGAGGTTGCCAAATTGTTTCCTCCAAATAATCACTGCTTGCTCCAAAATTTTCTATTTCATGTCTCTACCCAAGAATGGTTTCTATTTAGTAACTTACCATTATCTGCGCTGTAGCTTGAGTAAGATAGTTCACTCGTTTTTGTTGTGATGAGGATAAAAATTATGTCTACGTTGTAAGAAAAAAATCAGAGATTTTCTGGGCAACATTTTAATCCTAAATAACTGAAAATTTAAAGAGTTCCAATTTGTCACCATGATAGTCTCTACCAAGAAACAGGCACAGCATTATAGAAAAAAAGTCCTTGATTTGACTAAATTATGAGCTTCTGGGAAATGGCATGCAGAGTTTTGTTGAACTGGCTAGGTGGGCAATGCACTGCACACACAGTTGTAGCTTTACAGTACACTAAGCCAGACACTTTAATTTAGTCACACGCTACAGAAAATCCAGGATCAGAAATAAGTAGTTTAACTCCTTTCATTCCTCTTATTCAACTCCTTTTACTCCCCTTCCTCATTTTTCATTACAATACCTCCTTATTCAATTAAAAACCAAGAATGACAAACTTCTCCGTCTCCATGTACATTCAAATTATTGAACTTCTTCATTTGGTATACATCACTAATTTTGAGGCCCAAATGAGACTCTGGCCTGATTCATAACTTGCAAGAATAAGGAAAATAAACTGCCCTGTGAGTTGTGAGAATTGATACTATGGGTTCACTCACGAGGTACCCTGCAGATGCAAGCAGCATCTCTTAATCACCCACATCGAGTCATATGTAAGACTTCATCAAGGCTCTCTCGCTCCCCGAGTGCCTGTGTTTAATTCCAAGGGAAACCAGATGGCACAGCGAGTGTCCCAATTACATCTTGCGGTATAGGTACGGGTAGATGCACATCTGAGGACCAGACTTATAATCCTACAATGCCTACCGTTTATAGGTCATAGGTGTAGAAATGTGTCACTTATGTTCTCACAAGGATGAAATTTGGAGTTGCCTTCAACTTCAATATTTTCCAATTTTTCTTTGGTGCTTAAGCATATACCCTTCCTCCAATTGTGATTGGTCGGATAAATCACATAATTATGGTTTTTGTTTCATTAACGGAAGATTCACAGTTATTTCCAGAAACATTCACATAAGAAAATGTAATATTAACAAGCATTAATAATGAAGGCTTTAGAAGTATTTTGATGAGTGTTTGTGCTGCAATATGCAGCAAGGCAAACATCTGTTACAGGTAACGCAAGGAAAGTAGAAGTACAACCATTTAGTTTGCAAGGCAGGTATTTTAGTAGCTGATTTTTGAGCTATTCAAACTTTTTTGCAATAGAATTTGAACAAGACCAAGAACGGCTGGATAAACATCCTCTCTCTGCTGCTTCTGTAAAGAAGAGCCGGAGCTAGCTCACACAGTTTAAATATCCACAGAACCAGCCATGACGACGACCCTGTGCTTTGGTGCTAGGTCGATATCACTGTGATTATTGGAGTCATTTGCAGGGGAAAGGAAAGAGCAAGAAACACTGTCTTACATTATTTCCGTGTGAAAACTGGGAGATGCAGCAGACACAAAGCAGTTCTCACTGCACTGTTTCACCTTCCCACACACATTCCCGAGATTCAGGATATGCAATAGTGCTATCTGGGAGATGAGCGAGCTGTGACTAGTTCATAGCAGGCTTTTTTCAGTAAACCAATATTAATTTTTAGTAATCCCAAGCAGAGCAATCATAAACAGAAAGAACCATTTTGTGATGACAGCGATGAATTTCTTGCAATTTCCTCTATCACAGTAAGAAAATGGGAAATATATCCAAATATCATTTCCTTCTGCAGATTTATCATCACTAAATCGTATTTTATTGCTATTATATGAACACTGTATTTAGATATTTGTGCTCAGAGAAAACCTCCTCAATTTTGGCAATTTCCCTTTTTATAACTCTTGAATTCCAGCTAATTTCTGCTTCATTACTTTAATATAATTCCTCACTGATGAGAATCTTAGGAGAAGGGTCATACTTTACAACATCAGTGCCTCTTCATGAAAAGAGAATGTAAAAATAAGTATAAAATCAACTGAGTCCAGCAGAAAAAGGACAGGCATTAGAGCCTCAGCACAGATCTATTTATTTTAAAAGAATTTTCCCGCTTATGCCACTGGGGGACTAAAACAAAAAAGCAACTTTGTATATCAGGAAAAAATTTTAATAAGGCAAGATTATATTATGAGATTGATTTTGATTTGTTTAATAAAACCACCAGCTCCTCCTAGGGATAAAAGACCAAGTCCTAGGATATGTGTTAAAAGCAACCTGATAAAAGATGACAGAATAGTTTGGTTTGGAAGGGACCTTTAAAGGTCATCTATTCCAACTGCCTTGCAATGAGCAGGGGATACTCAAAAGATTAGCCACAGATAACCGTAGTACTAGCTTCAAACTTGAAAAGCAACATTTAAGTGGCATCACCACCCCGAAGTAAACCCGAGGTAGAAAAATAAACATCTCTGTATCCCAACAGCCAAGTAGAAACCATTTTTTGCCACCACAGTCCTTCCTCATTGACAATACACAATTAATCCTCTCCTGCTGTTTATATCCCTAGCATCATCCCATATTGAGCATCCTCAGCACCAAAAGTCACTTTGAAGCAATGAACGTTCAACTATCCATTTCTCAGACCACATGCCTTGCCTACTTTTATACTCATGAGCAGCAGCTGTCATATCCATCTTTCAGCAGCTTAACAAGCACCTAGATCTTCTCTCCAGGTTCAACAGCTGCTCACAGCAAGGCTGCTTTCAATCCAGTCAGGGGGTTGAACTCTTGCTTCTTCCCTAGCAGTAGCCTTGCAAAATTACCTCAGCTGGGAGTCAGTCACTACTACCTAAATATTTATCTCTGTCTTTAAGTTATGGATTTTGTGGAAGGCTTTGCAGCAATTCCTGAAAGTGTTTTTGCATTTTTGTCTCAGAACACATGGGAATTTCATGGTCTCCAACTTCTTGGTTAGTTGAGGAATGCAAGGGGTCATCTAATAATGGCATGGTCAACAGCTTCAGCACTACTACCCCACAACTCACATTCATGGTACTTCTTAGGACATGAGCTGAATAGAACTACTGTAATGGCTAAACACTTTTATGGATCAGGGAAAAGGGGAGAGTAGGAAGGCAAGAGATCCCAAGTTTTACAGTACCTTTCATGACAGTCATTCTCACAGAAATGCAGCACTAAGTACTCAATGCTGGATGAATCCCAGCCAAGATAAGAAAAGTGGGATCTTACAGTGGGTCTCCTCACCCAAAGTATTGGGAAAGAAACACCCTGGCAGATGAATTCTGCTGATTATAGCCAAAAGGAAATGCAATTATAGCAGGTTGCACTGCCTGTCGAAAAGTTCTGCTCACATGCTGTGAACCCGTGAGTTTTTTGGCCCTGCTAGCAAATGACATCCTCAGAAGTCTGTAAGTAACATGCGGATGCCCTAGTGAGCACCTTCCTAAGATAACCACCACAAAGAAACCAGGTCTCACGATAAAGCACAATTGCTGAACTTCTGCTAATAGTATTCCTTCCCTGGGGCTCTGTGAGCTGCATGCCCCCGTAGTTCAACTGCTGATCTCAGAGCAATAACAAGAAAAAAAGAAAAAATGAAAAAAAGAGGAGCCAGAAAAATCAGCAAACAAGTCTCTGGTTCACTACCACAAACAAACTGTTTGTAACACGACACATATTAGAAGTGGCCAGAAGCTGAGGTGACACCTACAGCCTATGGAAAATAGGCCTTTAATTTGTACATCCTTCTAAACTATTTTCGGTGTAGGCACTGACCTGTGGATATAAGGAAAATAGCAGTGGGTCTTCCTCTTGGAAATGCTACTGCTAAAATAAAACTGCTGAGGTTTCACGATTAGGTCATCTTGTTTCTTGTATAAAAGACTGTTGTAAAAGTAAATGCTGCCATAGGACCAGACAGCATGCCAAGCAGACTCTGCTGATCTGAAATGTATCCAAAATACCTAAACCTCTCAAGTCTGTACATTCTGGCTGGAAACTCCATGACAATAAACTTTCCAGCACTAGCACTCTGGGATCTGGAAAGTCATCTTCTCTCTCGGTCTTGTTAATTCTTTGATTTATACTCACTTTTATGTGCAGCCCAAAATAAGTCAGATTCTACTGAATTACACTCTGAACTAGAGACTATTTCTCCACTCAGTTGCATGGTATTCCATCACAGTGAAATAAAAAAAAGGCTACAGAGATACAGCACAGAAAGAAGATAGGTACTAAAAAAACCCACCTAAGCTTGCTTTGCCTTTTTTTATTACTCCTCCATTTTTCTAGGAATTTGAACAGAAAAATACTACCAGTTACCTGTCCACCTGTGATAACTCATCACAAAGAAATATAACAGATTAAGACCCGAAGAAAAAAAAACATCTGCAGAAGTAAATTCAACCAATGAACCTCTTCTGACACTGGTTCAGCA
>NW_010549755.1:57266-80869 GCF_000687285.1 Phaethon lepturus
CCAAAACATGACTAGAACATAGCTTACCTTTCATACTGAAGTAAACTTACATTACTAGGCCTGGGAAAACTTTAATAGTATTGTAGTAAAGAAAACTCATTCCTCAGAATGAGAAGTAAAAGTAATTCTGTATTCATATGTTAAAAGCCTTGGACTGGTTCCTCAGTATTTGCCATTCAGAATTTACTCCTAATTTTCTTGCCCAGCACAGGAGTCATAGAAATGATTGAGAATGAACACCTTGAGAGATTCCTAGAAGATGCTGAGGAACAGTCCCAAGTTCATTTACGAGTTCAATTCTTTCCTCAAAAGGATAGTATCAGTTTCCTCTGTCCTTATCTAGCCTTTTCCCCCCCATTATTATTTTCGATTTGGAGATCAATTACAACAGCACATATCTCAAGAGTACAGACATTCACAGACGTAGCAGCTGAAGACCCAACAGTCACAAGAGAATCAAGCTTTTTTACCGAATCCAGAAAGCACAAATGTCTCCCTTGGGCTTAAAGAAAGAAGATGGGTTTTGAGGCATAAGAAGAAAATGAAATTTTTTCTTAAAGTTCACCACTATAGAGAAGAGAAGCATACTCCTTTGAAAGCTACTAAAATGATCTTACACGCATTGCAGAGCAAGAAGTACAGTTATTTGGGTCATTGATTATTTCTGTGTGACCAGCTCCTTACACCACACCAGTGCATTACTTCCCACGGGGTACCCAGGGAACCCAAGGGTTCAGCAAATCTCCATTGCTTGGTTCTAGCGGTACGGAAACTACAGCTGTACGTGTCAAAAAGTCCTGGAGAAAGCTGACAGTTTGAAGTTTTACAAGAAGAACAGCTTCACTACTGTATAAATATTGTGTGAGCATAAGTTCATTGAGGCATGTTTTTGTCATCAACAATGTTTCTTAGGAGGGAAGTCCCAGAATCCCACATTTGCCCATTCCTTAGTGGAAGCCTCCAGAATGAAGGTGAGGCATTATCAGAAGCTGTTATGATATGAGAATCACTGATCTATTAAATCTTTGTAATCTTGACACTGTTACATATTAAAAGATAAGAGTAAATAATAGCTTTTGAAACAGTAGTGATATATAGAGAGAAAGTATGATCTGGTAAACTGAAAAAAGTCATTTCACCACTCCTGTATATCATTAAATAGATAAGTTCACCATCAATCCGATAACAGCTCGTTCATTTATTTTGCCAGCAGGGCTGATGGCCCACTTCTTGGTGGATTATCAGTAAGAGTCCTGGTTAAAAGGAAAACAACTATTCCTTCCACACGTTTATGCAAGGTTAAGAAAGAATTGAACTTTCATACTCAAATAAGACATTTTTGTCAAATTTCATACAGTGTTTTTTACAGTAACAATTTTGAATGTCATGGTAGGAAGCCGATTTGATCTGCTCTTAATCAGCCTTGCGAAGCTGCAGTGATTCAGTGTCATTGACATTTAACTCTTACTTACTTGTTTATTATTTTAATAAAATCTTGGGGCTTGAGCCTGTTACCTCAGGGCAAAAGCAATTTCACTGCGGAACTTGAGAAATGTGTTTCAGTTTCTGAAGTCAGCCCTTTGTCCTTAGCAATGCAAACTGATCAATTTTCATGAAAACTAGGGGACTGGAGGGTGAAAAATCACCTTGACCAAATGTCCATTCCAAATTCCTATTTATTGCTAAAGGCTGATGGATGGGTTTTAAGCTGAATTTTTACACTGTAAAATTCCACCCTCCAAAGCCACACGCGAAGCCTGTCTTGCATGTGACAGGAGAAGGAGCGTAGCCCGACAGTGGAGGATCCCTTCAGCAAGCATGTTCTCCCACAGGGCTACACGCTGCTGCAGTTGTTCCCTCACTTGCAACCCATTCTCAGCTACTTTGCTACAGCCAAACTAGTCACCTAGAGCAGAAAGGTGGTCAGTGTCACACTGAAGTACACACAAGCTAAACATCACACTATGGGGGGAGAAAAAAAAAAAATCACATAGGTATCACATGAACAAGTGTGAGAGTTGATCTACTTGTCCATACAGTTCCCATTCAAAGCTGACACATCAATCAACCATTTCTGAGTTGTATTGCTTTGAGATAATTAATCCTTAAAATGACAAGAATGATATTTTATGACACTGACAGATTTGTTGTTTTCAGTTTTCCTCGAGATCTGCATGACACAGGTTGGGAGAAAGAAAGATAGACGTTCATTTTGAAAACTTACCTGCACAGCAGGTCCTTCATGAGCACAGATTTAACTGTTGGATCTCCCAGTAGGCTCTCTTTGGTTTTTGGAGTGTCATATTCAGATGAAAAAAGGCTTCCCTAGAGAATAAGGCAGCAATTGTAAGGGAACCAATATCACTGAAACAGAGTTATGTAATATTTTTCCTTTTTTTAATTGGAATATTTCCCAGGTCAGCCAAGACAACGAAAGGTACACCGGGGTGCCATGCGTTCTCTCAAACATATAAACACTGGAAGTTTCCACAGCATTCGTCTCCAAATGAACTATATGCAGTTAATGTACCTTTATGTAAAATACTAGGACAGTTCTCTGTTAATTATATATTTATGCAGTCCACTGTATGCTGCAGAAGCCCAGCAGGAGAAGGAGGGGAGGCAGGGAACAACAAGCATCTTTCCTGTAGCCACAGACATCTCAGAACTCTTTCTGGTGACATCAACTGGGATCACCTTACCTCTTTAAAAGGCTCAGTATGTTCTTTTGGTGCAGAAAAAGGAAAAATGCACATATTGCCTATTAAGTTCCCCAATAAATCCAGTTCAGCCTTTGCTGCGAGCCACGTTCGGTCCATTGGCAGGAAAGAACTCCTTACAGTGGAGGAGGAAGATACGCCTTTGGTGGGTGGGGAGGCAGTAAGCCACAGCACAAGGAGACCCCCCATCATCCAACCTTTCAACCTTCATAAACCGGGACAAGCATCAAAATCTCCCATCTGCACATAGCTTGGCAACTAGGCTTAAGTCTGGTAACGTGGCGTTCAGATGTCTGTTTTAAAAGACACCCAGGATTTAGAATATATTTCAGTTGTGGTAAACAGCACTACTGCAGTCTAGGTAGTTTTGAACTGCTCCCTGCTTGGAGAGGGGTACAGGCTCACTACAGGGCTCACAGCAGGCAGCCAGAGACTTTACCTGTGTTTTGAACCCTACAGAGCTACAACTATCCTACTGTGCTGGCCAGAGCCAGGCTGAGTACGTCCACAGACTGAAATGTTATCCTCCAGAATGTAACGTCAATATGAAACTCAGGAGAGGAGCTTTTCTTCTGGATTAAATACAATCAGAAGGCACAAAGAAGGAAGAGGCACACTAAATCACAAGATGTTCCGGTCAATATTGCCTGTCTTAGCCCCTGGTGAAGCCTCCCCACTGCACACAAGCCGAAATCCATTCTTAGGCAACTGCCCACCTATACAGATGTGGATTCCACCATCTCTGGGTCATACTACTGCACATTCTCGTTACCACCTTAAGTATGTATCATGTGCTTATTAGATGGTATCAGAAAGAAAGAAAAAAAAAATCCCCTCGTCACTCAGAAAGTGTGTTCCCATGTCCACCCCGCCGGCCCCAAATCATGCAACATACATATTGCCATGTCATGGGTAGAAGTATGCCCTTGCATTAGCCCACTAATCCAGAATGGAAAGTGTTCATATGAATTTCTGCAGTATAAAAAAATGGTAAAAAATAGGATAAGTAATTCCACCCCTAAACTTTATTACTTATGATGAATATAGATTAAAACCAAGATGGGATGGGATCTTTAATTTATTTATTATGAGCATAATCTGATTACTTGTTTAGAGACAAAAGCACTTGTATTAGTGCTAGGAACCTCACCTTGCCTCTAGTTTGCTTCTACTTTTCCCTCTACCATACACGTGTTTCTATTTTAAACCAGACTGTAATTTGTTCAAAGATAGCAAACCCGACACATCAAAAACTTGTTCAACTGAGCAGCACAATCTTAGCATGCTTGCACACGTCAATACTTGCAACATCATATGACAACATACACTATTATACCCTAATGGTCAAAATTTTGTTCTTATATTCTTATAAACTCATATTCTATCTGACATGCTTACAGAGCATTACCAGAAACTAAAGTTCATTTTGTCTACACATACAAAAGCACGTGATGAAAGACATGGTGGAGCATTTCAACTAACCACAGCAAAGCAGCTCTTAGGATCATTTTCAGATGTAGCTAGAAAAAGACTCACAATAGTTTTGGGGGTTTATTTGGGTTTTGGGTTGGGGGGGCAGGCAGAGGGTGTGTTTGTTTCCAGTTTGTGGGTTTTTTTTTAAGTTTAAAACCAACACGCAGTGTTCATTCATTTGAAGAAATCATCTTACAGTAATTGTCATACTAACACTATTTAGTATGCTCCTCTCCCTTTCTTTCCCCAATTGAAACATACATCAAGTAATTACATGCAATTAAACATTCTCTCCACTGGTCCTGCCTCGTTTCCTTTTTTCATTTCACTACAATCACTACAAATTTCCTCTTACTAATCAACTTGCACTTTTCAAACAATTTTGCTTGCACTTTACACATCAAAAGGGACAAGCCAAATTTTGCTGCTCCTTCAGAACAGACACCTCTGTCATCACTCTTTACATCAGAAATAAACCAGTCACAAAGCTATGACTGGTTCTGTTTATTCTAAACATCACTTGGGCAGGGGCCTTTCAAACAGAAGGATCTTTGTAGTCTGCCCCTGATGAAGGGCTGTCGCACATTCCAAATACATTTTGTGCCTCATCAAGGGTCTTATAGTAGGATCTGCACAGCAGAAAGAATCAAGTAGTCAAATGGCACCGTGAACTGCAGAATTTTTTTCTTTTACTGCATGTTAGCATTTACATGAATCATTAACTACAAAAAGGAACTTGATAAGCTGCAGTATTGTAAAACAACAGCGTTGTTCTTTTGAGATAAGGACATAAGATGAGAAAAATACATCGCGTTCTCCAAAAGAACGCATCCGATCTCTGCCACATTGAATTATTCAGTTTTTAGGCACTTGAGGCAAGGACTGCCTTTTGGTATGTCCTATGGTATACAGCCTGAGCGTGTCTTAAGAACTAGGATACATAGGTAATAGCACAATGCAAACAATAATAAATACACAGAAGTCAACACTGATAGGCATAAAGGGCACGATCTCTGTCCTTTATCAGATCGTAGTTGTTCATATCTTCCTAGTCCCAAACATTTTAGGAACACAAATCCTTCTCAAGCCCCCATCAAATAACACATTATTGACTTCTCTCGATACCAAAGACTGTAGAAATGTGCTACAGCCTCAACTAGAATAGCTGTAACTACCCCCATTTCTAATTTTCAGAGGTCACCTACTCCATTACTGTTAAGTAAAACAGACTAGCAGCCCTTACACTAACTGCAACATCCACAGAGACCGAGAGCTAACAAACCTTTTTGTTACGATTTCTTTCAGAGAATATCACAATATTTTCCGGCCCTTTCTGCAAGCCGGTTGCCACCAAAAACCAGGAAACCCTAGAGCTGGAAAAAATCCACCCACCCATATACTTCCACATTCTCAGCACGTAACAGCGCTGCTCAATTTTCCTTAAGTACGTTATAGTACGATAACAAAGCAACTGAAGACACTACTCCTGCTTGACGCTTAACAGGAAAACTATTCAAACAGACAAATTTACCTTAGCACCAGCAGTCCTGAACCCATACAAACCACAACTAAACATACCTCAGGAAAGAGATGACTCTTCTAAAGCTTGCTTCTAAATATAGCAGGCTGATGAGCTACAGCTCTGCCCAGAGCGCTGCACCCAACAGTTGCATCTCAGCGATTTAAGCTCACCTGTTGGATGTTCTGCCGAAACGAAAGGGGAGATTGTTAGCAAAGGCTGTACCAAGGCAGGAGGTGGAATTAGAATCAGCTGGGAGCTCCGGTAGTTAGTAGCTCCCCACCCGAGAGCTCGTGCTCCTCAGGTGTTTTTCACTTGTTTTGTTGTAAATCTAATTTTTTCAGCGGTCTGGGAAAAGGAATATTTTTGAGTCATTTTCAGTTGAGAAACAGCCGCTAGTCCCACATTATAGAAAATCAAATGTTATTGTCCACATATAGGATGTGCCTTTGATTGTATCATAATTCTGAACAAAAAGAATCTAAACATGAGGAGGGCAGCGGGGCATGGTCCCAAGTTCAGGCTTGGGTCAGTGTGAATATATCCTCAGGGAAGCCACTGAAGTATGGCAACTGGTCACACCTCATCCGCTAGAATGAAGGTGCTCTGTTGCTCCGTTCCCCGGTATATGTGATCCAGAAAACCAACTATTTAATCTCTTTGCTTCAGGATGGTCCTTGCTTGCAGTCAATCCAGTCATGACCATATAGCCAGCCAGAAGCAAGACACTATGCAAAAAAATACCAATAAGTAACACGTTTGTTTTACATAAACTCTTGTGTACTGGCAACTTAACTGAGCTGTGTCTTCTTTTGCACAGAGACACACTCGCAGCATGCATTATTTGGGGCTAGAGTTAGCCAGAGTTTAGAAAGCTGCATCTTCAGCAGCTGACATAATGTTTAGATTCTACATGTGCCACAAAATAAGGAAAATGGATGACGTTAATAGATCCAAAAAATTTTTTTCCCCTGTACTTTCCTGGCCATTTTGAGGTTGGAATTTCAGTTTGGTAAAGGTAAAGACTTGGAGATGAAAGACAACAGCCAATCTTAATAGCTTGATTTTTAAAAACCTGGAAAATTAGAAAGAGGCTTCTTCTCAACAATCCCTAATAACTTCTTTTTTATTCTACTGCTTGCCTGGATCTTCTGCCTAAATTTAAAATTAAAATCAAGGTGGACGTTAAAGATTAGGACTTCCATCAGCATAAACAATGATTAGATGCAACAGGCTGAACCACTAGGAAGAAGGCAGGTGTAACTTTCAGTACATCATTTTCTATTTCACTGTTGATTTTGGTCTTTTTAAATTTGGGATGAAGGAAAAGTTTGGGAAAGATAAAGCTTTTGTCCTGTACACAGGCAACAAATTAGGAAGAAGCCTGGTGTTAATATATTGTAATTTTTTTCTCTTATTTTTCTCTGGGTATTAAACCACGTATTTTAACCTGAGAATTGGTTCCCTGTCTGAAGTTAAAATAATGGATAGTGTTATGGAAAGTGGAAGCTAAAAGTTAAACTAAATAATAGATGCATCCTGAAAGTTCAGCAGTGTTAAACAGATGATTGGAGTCAAAAGACTCCAATATCTTCCTTCCCATTTTAACCTAAAGAATGATACCCTTATGATATTTAAGATGAAAATTAAGGTCAAGATAAAAATTAGAATTTGAAAAAGTAAAATGTCAGAAGTCGTCTGCATGACTGGAATCTGCTTAGTCCACAAAGCTATGAAGAGGGTGATGTGAGCAGTATCCAATTCCTAATGTTATTGTTTACTACAGGAACCAGTCTCATGGGTATAATTAAGTTATAGGAAACCAAATGCTCAAGAATCAAGTTCATGTTTGGGTTCTTTAAGTCAATGCTTGACTTGTTCCTTTTCCTCAGAGAACTACATTGAGTTATAATTATGGTCAGGGTTAAGGTTTGGAAAACTGAACACATATTAAAAGCAAAACTTTGGTTAACTTCTACATGCTTACACAGTTAGGAAGAAAAATGGCATCAACATTAGCTAGTGCCCTATCTTGCATTTTGCTTTGGGATTGGTCATAAACTACTACAGCTGCGGTTAGCACTGAGATTGGGATTAGAGCTAGAGTTCAAGGATCAAAACCTCAGCGCTTTCTAGCTGGATGCCAGTGCACCCACAGATGTGGAGTTGGTTTTGTTTTGAAAGGGTATAACAGCGGTTTCCTGAGTTTGGCACACACAAATACAAACCACCTTTCTATGCAGACTGTGCTGTGGGTGCACAGCAAGTCCTAGAGGTCTCTGAGGGCTGTACTTGGGCTCCCAGAGACTTTTTACCTCGAAGTGATACACGTGAGCCTGGCCAAGTGGCTGCAACTTGGTGCCTCTATGATTGCTGCCTCCGATTCCTCCCAGTCTTTCTCTCTGAAAGGGTTTAACTCAGAACAGTTACTCTCGCCTTGTATTTTGCTTTGAAAATTTATGCTTCTATTTTGCATCTGAAAAAGTAATCAGTAACACTAATGGGCATAGGAAATTGTGTTATTTTTTCCCCACAAACCTATGATACTGTAAAACAGCTTTATGAGGAAAAGTTTTATTTGCCTTTCAGACATTAGGCATTGGCCAATGTTCAAGGAAGCATATCCATCCAGATGAACAACTGGCTTGTTTCAGTACTGAGCAGCCAAATTCATCCCTGGAGTAATACCAGTTAATATTTGTAAGGGGTATAAGGCAGACAAGAATTTATGCCATTGGAAGATGCAAAAGTGGTGTATCTTAAATATTCTGGCAGGACATACCAACAGATTATGTTCTACAGAAAACAGGTATATGTAAACCTGAGATACACAGGTTCTAGTTTTAACATACATTAAAAGAGCAATTGTGTCAGACACAGGTCTATTAAGTGTAAATCTCCTTAGAAGAAAATTGCCAAAGCACCCACATTCAGCGTCTTTCCTCACCTCATTTCAGACAGCATATGGATGGATACATGCTACAATTATCTTTCTACGTGATTTAGAAAAAAAAACGTTGAGCCTGTCTGCCTTGCTTCAGCAGTGTATTTTAAACCACTCATCTACCACGAATATCTGTGCAGAAGCAAATACTGAAGACTGAATTTCTGCTACTAAAGGGTGGATTCTTTATGGAGCCTTGTGATGACTCATGGTTGTCCCTTGGACAATGAAAAAAATGGAAAATCCATATGCTAGAGCTCACTGTCTCCCACGTGGGCAAAAATGATCATATTTGAAAAGGGAAATTGCAGTGAAGGAACATGCCGTGAAAAGGTAAACGTAATTGTCATGAGACTTGCATCAAGGGACTATTCCAGTCACTGTAACTTACAGCATCCCTGAAGTTGTGCTAAATTACCATCTGGATTTGCTCTCTGCTTGACTTATCCTGAGAAGGATTATTAAATTTTATTATTTAGGCTTTTAGGGATACTTGGTCACAACCTTAATGGCATAAACTGCATTTTCATACTTACTGGGGAAAACAATATGAAAATTACCACTTTCTCTTGCACTGGTGGAAATTGATTTCAGAAGCTGGAGACTGAAATTACATGCCCCAAAGACCATAGAATTTGTATTGTACTTGGAAAACAGTGAATCATTCAGGCACAGAGAATTTCTGCATCAGACTGACAATCACCCCCAATATCTTGGAGTCGCAGGGATAGAACTTTCAGTTATGTTTGCTCTCTGGAAAATATCAATAAAAAGGGAGCTTAGGTAAATATCATTGAGAAATCAACTGGCACTAAGTAGGACACCCATATACACCCTTAGGATTTTAGTGCAAACTCTGACCCTGTCTCCAGCAGGAAGGCATCTGCTTGTTTGATATGAGAGACCATATATGAGATTCCCAGGCACCAAAACTGTAAAACTTTGATAGTGACAAGCGGCATATTATACCTGTTTCAATTACCTAGCTTTCATTATTGCTGACTACCGGACCAGAAAATATCATACATGAAGCACCTGCATTATTGAAGTATCAACAAAATGAGGGGTAATAGAAATATTTTGCTGTAAAATGCTATAAAACATATGACACATAGATCTTTAAGCATGTGCCTCATTTTTGGTTGTAATAAAGAATTCCTGAGTTGATGGTGTTGAACACAGGCAGCATATCCAAAGAACAAGTCCTTTGGAGCACACTTCTGGGGACATTGCAGGTGGAAGGTGATCAGGAACAGTCAGCATGGATTTACCAAGGGTAAATAATGTCTGACCAACCTGATTGCCCTCTATGATAAAACATCTGGATTTGTGGAGAAGGGGAGAGCTGTAGTTGTCGTTTACCTTGACTTTAGCAAGAGTTTTGATATTGTCTCCCACTATACTCTTGTAACCTAGTTAGGACACTTTGGTCTGCATAGGTGAACAATTAGATGAATAAAAAAACTGGCTGGCTGGCTGGCTGCGTTCAGAGAGTAGCAGTTAACAGTCATTCTCTACCTGGATGGGCTAGACCATCTGGCATGGGTCTGCCAAAGTGGTACCTCAGGGGACTGTACTGGAATCTCTCCTGTTTACCACCACTACCGATGTTCACTCACCTCCTCCAATGATGAGGAAGACCTGATGGAGCTCAGCAAATTTGCAGATGACTATAAGTGGGGGGGCCAGCTGGTACGTTCAATGGCAAGGTGGGCAGGGCTACCATTCAGAAGGACCTAGGCATACTGGAGAAACAGGCCAACAGGACCATCATGAAATTCAGCAAGGATAAATGCAAAGTCCTGCACCTAAGAAGAAATAACACCTTGCGACAACAAAATAGGCTGGGTACTGAACGGCTGGGGAGCATCTCTGCCGAAAAGGGCCTGGGGCTTCTCGAAAACAGCAAGCTGAGCACGTGTCGGCAGGGTGCTTTCACAGCAAAGCAAGCCAACGGCATCCTGGACCGTATCAACAGAAGCACAACCGGTAGATCAAGGGAAGTGATTATCTCCCTTCACTTGGAACGTTTTAGACTGCATCTAGAATACTCTATCCAGTTCTGGGCCTCCCAAATTCAGGAAAGACGTCAACAAACTGGAGGAAGTTCATCAGAGGGCGATAAGGATACTCAGGAGACTGGAGCACTGGCCCTATGAGGAGAGACTGAGGAACAGGGCTTGTTCAGCCTGAAGAAGAGACAACTACTGAAGGACTGAACAGCAGCTTTCCAACACCTGTGAAGCGGTCCGCAAGAAGACAGAGCCAGGCTGTTTGCAGTGGTGCATGGCAGTAGCATGAAAGGAAAGGGGTGTCTGTCTCTGACAATATTAATTCTAGAACACGCGCTTCCGCAAGAAACGTGAAAGGAATTAATCCTCAGGTTTTACTGAATGGGTAGGAAACCTTTGCAAAGCTTTACAATCTGTCATGCATTTCAAAATGCTGTACGCAAGGGATTCCCCACAGAACTCCCACAGGCTGAAGATGTTCCGAGGATTAAGCAATTTTTTAAGTCTCTTGAAAACACCTTTTTTCTTCCTTGTCCCCTAATCTTCAGTGCATAAAGTTTGTCTCTAGGAGAGGCCATGACCCACAGTTATCACACATATCTCAAAGTGGTATAAACTACCAATTTTTAGCAAAATAATTGCTCTTCACAGTCATGCCGTACTTCCTCAGTATAATATTTGCAAAAGCATGTTTTAGGAATCAGTCATCAACACACTTTCTCAGCAGAATTTTGCCTGAATACTCTGATTTCCTATAAGTATTTCTGTTTTGGGATGAAATAAACTCTGAGGTCTCCAGGATTAGCATGCAAATTTTTATTTTCACTTTCAAGTTTCGGCCCTTGCTTGCTCATGCTAGAATGTTTTCCAGCTGTGAAGGGGCATTTCCTTTGCCAGCCACCAAGCTGAGAGAGTTAAGATGCAAAATGTAACCTCTGAGAGGAGAGCAGAATAATTTCAAAGCTCAGAGACTCTCTGACCCTTTCTCTCATGCCTTGAGTTTGGCAGGAAAAACGTAGGCTTATTTTCAGTTTGTTTGTTAAACTAGGGTTATGTCCACTCAGTCCAAAGAATCACTTATCTGATCAAGTCACGGTGGAATCAACACCAGCAGAAGGTAAAAATGAGTAGAGACTTCTCAATATTTGGAATTTAGCAACAGTTATGTGATAACAAAGGGAGAGGCTGGGGAAAAACAAATCTAGTGATTTTTACTTACCTTCTACAACTGCAACGTGACCGATTTGGTGAAGTAAATGTTTAAATGAAGGACCACTAGAGGCATTATATCTCTTAGATTTCACAATTCTGAAATAAAAGAGGGTTCTTCAATCAGATGTCTGAAACGTACACTTCTTTGTAGACAGGAAGCACAAATGGGGCTTACGTGGAACAGTACATTCATACTCTGCAGAGGAGAGGGTTTCATCAAAGGCAAACATCTCTTAAGCAGATGTCCAAAACACTGCTGTGGATGATTTTTTTTCTATAACTCTATTCTTTCTATATGCTATATGCATGTTATGTCATAATTGGTAGCTACTCCATAATTAAGACAAATAAGCCCACGATTATAAGGTTGCATCAAGGCACTACCAGAAACTTAATCCAAGTTGGGGTCAAAAACAAAGCCACAGACCATTATAAAGCAAAAGGCTACCTTTTGAAATCTTCTGCTTTCAAAAAAGCCCAGTTGTTTTTGGTTTTATTTTTGTTCTTCAAAGAAGACAATGGTTTTTCAGTCACGACCCTTGGATGCTTACAGGAAGTGGCACTGTTCTACTCCTGGTTAGAAACTTGTAGCTAGTTTTGCCTCATCTACACTAGTAAATAAAATGCCCTGTCTGGCATAGTATATCTCATATCCAGGGACTTAGTTTCTCTTACCTTCCAAAACAGAAAGGTTACAGTCAAAATACCTGTTGTAGATAGCCTCTAACTCATGCTTGTGCTCACACTGAGTCTGGTAATCGTCTGAGAGATTCCTCATTGTCACAAGACAAGACCATGCCAAGAGCTGTGCTTACAGCTTGGCAGCTGTTGGGAAACAGTCCAAGACCATGCTTTGGCACCATTTTGTTTAGCACTAAGAAGCAGCTGATGAGCTTAAGTGCATAGATGCACAATAACAAAAGGAGCATATACCATTTTCTTAATCTTTTTTGAGAAAAAAATATTAATAAATATGGTGGCCTACATTATCAGGACAGGCCTGTGTACGTCTCACTGAACTGGTGGGTATGGGCTGAAGGGATCAAAGATCATATTATCTTATTTTGAACTGAACTATGTTAATATAATTTCAATTATTTGTGAAAAGTTATTCTTAATCTACTCTGATAATATAAAGAAATTAAACCTATCCAGGTATTCAGCCTTTTAGAGAGAACAATATCTAACTTCTTCCCTTGCTATATTATTCTGATAGAAATATAAAAAACGTTAAGACATTTCTAAGCAACCACTTTGTCACTTACATGGCACTAGCAGCAGAAAATCACTCCCTGTGAGATATCACAAAATCTAAAATGTGATCAACATTAATCACAAAATATCTTTTAATAAAGATATTAATAAAATTAATCACTAAATATCACAAAATGCATGTTCAGTCAAGCCATTGCACATCATGCAATGTAGAAGCTGTGCACAAGATACCTCTGGGAAGCTATTAGCTCACACACTCTGAGCTACTTTGTCTAAAAATTACTCTTATACGTGACTGAAGAATTCTGGTCCATTGAGCTGATGCATGTTGAACATCAAAACCAATGAAATTCTTATGCCTTCAGACTGAACAAATATTAAAATATACCTTTTGTCTGAAACTCCTCCTAGTTGGATCAGTTGCTGTCCTAAAATTTCACTGCAGATCTCCCAAGTTTACACTGGCAGATATGCAAAAGAGATTTATCCAGCTCTATGAACTCAAGCGGTGACGGAGTCACCACCACTGGAGGTGTTCAAAAAACGTGTAGATGTGGCACTTCGGGACATGGTTTAGTGGGCATGGTGGTGTTGGGTTGACGGTTGGACTTGACCTTAAAGGTCTTTTCCAACCTTAATGATTCTGTGATTTAGTGATTCTGAAACTAAATTTTCTTCTACAGTCAATAAAATGTGGAACAGTAGATGTTGCTGAAAACTTTAACCTGGAATACTTCAAAATATAATTCATTATCTTATGGACAAAGTCTTATATATACTTATAGATCATAATAATTCTTATAGAACCAAGTGCTAAGTTGGAGGAACACCTTTAATGCAGTGAACAGTCCGGCTACGAAGTGCAAACCAGCTGCAGAGCCATTAAAACAAACTGATTTATGCTCTTCTAATTGGAGTCCAACCCTGCTGCTTCCTCCATTCCCTATTCCCTACAGTAGCTGAGACTTGGATCAATTGACTTCTCCAAACCCAGGTGGACTTTATCAAATCTCTTACTACAATCTGTCAGGCACTTCTAATCATGTTAGTGATTTCCCATCATATAACATCAGTAATTATATTATTAGACTTGCGTTTTTTTTCCCAATCTGATATAAAATAACCTCTGCATATTAATAACTTTTCTATCATGAGACTTTAATGAAGCAAAATATCAATGAGATGTGATGGGGTGGAAAACTGTTACTGATATAAAAGATGTTCACTTTCTAGAACAGACATGTCGTTCTGCACTATTAGAAAAGGTTTTCTTATAATGAGCAAAGGTCTCCCTCTATTTTTTCTTCTTTCATTTCCCTTGATGTGGGACAAATGTAAAACTTTATTTACAATTCATATGGAGAATGATTAAATAGATTTCTTTCTCTGTATGTTTAACAGCACTACAAATCACAAAGGCATTCACTTGGTAAGAAGAAATTACAGTGATATTGTCTCATCCTCAGCATCATTTGTTACTTTAAAAAACATAAGAAAGTATGTCAAATTGTGGGAGAGACTGTAGTTTTATCTAAAATAAACTTATTAAAGAAGACAGATTTTTTATTAACAAGTCAGAAACGAAATGATTAAACAGCTTTCTCTCTGCCTGAACACCAACCAGAAATCAATGTACATTATACAGCAGTGGCAGCTGAGATTGCAGAAGATCCAAGGACAGCATAAAGACTGTGATTTACTGAAAATACTTCACCAGGGCAACAGCTGTAAGATGAAGTCTAGTTTGCCCACAGAATACATTCCCTTGCTCTTTTCAATATGAATTTAGAAAACTTACTTGCATAAACTGTAAAAAGCTGGTATTCTTGTTAGAAATCCATAACTGTCAAGATAAAAAGAATTGTTTCTACATCCTAAGCAGGTGCTCTAGAAAGCCTTTTGCAACTTTACGTATTGCTGCTCAATGGCAGACAATGTTAATAACTTTTTTATCGCTGGTTGTGACAATTACAGCAATAGAAAACTTAACAGCAGAACCATGTTTCTATAACCTCCTTACAACACTCAAGGGAAAACATCACAAAAAATCTGTGTTCCCCCAGTTCTCTCAGTGATTCACAACATGTTAGCTTCACGTAGGTCGTCATGGATAGAGCATACAGATAATCTGGATCTACACAACCAACTGATTAAAGGATTATTTCCATTTAACATTACTACCAAAGGACCTAGAACATGAACTAGCACACGTGATAGCTAAAGTATTTCAATAAAGCATGCAGGTTTTTTGGTTTCCTATAGCTGTCTTTGTTGCAAAGATGCCAAACTGCACACAGGAATTAATTTTCCCAAAACAAAAATATAAGATTTTTATATAGTTTCACAAGTTATCCTTGGTCTACTTTTTCATTTGCTGGATTTACCCTGGTAGAACTGAAATAAACAGAAGAATGCGGGACACAATGGCTGAAATTTAAAAAGTAAACAACAAAATGGTGGCCATATGTCACCAGTAAAAAGATTCTGAACGATATATACTAATCACCATGAAATAAATAATTAAATAATAAGCAAATTATTAGACATCATATTCATTCTACTACTTCAACTTTAGTGATATCATCGGAAATTATTTAGCATTATTTTTTAGCATACTACCTGACCAACATAAAACAATATCACACAGAGAAACCTGTGCTTTTCTGGGTGGCATGGGGAAAAGAGTCACAGCCATCATGCAGATAATATACCTTCTACTAGGCAGTACCCATGTTTGAGAGCCTAACAAAGCTAAATCTAGAGAAGCCCTGGATAAAATAATTGTATTGTGGGTGACAATCAGGTAGGAAATATTACAGCTGTAGACAGAGATAAAGGCAAGTTCCATCCTGATTTATAGTATGTAAAATTCTACCGGCTACAATGGAGAATACTTATAATAAGTCAACACAGTTTATAGGTGATGCAAAGCAGAACAAATGCTTGCTAGGTCTAAGTGATAGATTTTATTGAGCTAAAAATGCAAATCCAGAGAGTGTGCAAACACTCAAGAAAATGCATTTAAGCTGCAATTACTTATAGTGTGCAAAGATACAAAGTTTACTAGGTATGACCCTCAGTCTGTCTTAACTCTTTTAAAACAATCTTTTAAAACATCGTCTGAAGTCGGGTGAATACTTCCAGGCTATTGTCTGCACTAGTTTAAAGAAACTAGTTTAATGGTAATGATGATTTGGAGCCCCAGAGTGGATGACGCCTTATAGCTCAAGTTTGTTCTCAGTCTGTATCAGTCTGCATCATGCACTATAACCAGTCGGGATGGGGAAAAGTACATTCGGTTTTAGACAAAAAGTCTATTTCAGACCGCAGGTAGGCTTTACAGCTTTTCCTTGCATCTAGGATCTAGCTATTTTTCTCAAAAGTTTAGTGGGGTTCTCATGGTGTATCAGAGTTTATGCTACCCTTTCAGATATTCTAGGTACATGGCAGCACAGGTACAACACAATTTCATAAGCGGACATACCGGGTCTTATTCTGTCATGGCAGCCCACAGTAACTCCCAGCGACGGTCATGGAAACTGCATTCATATCTTGCAGTGGAAGAAGAGGGTTTTCTAATGCCAAATGATACCAGAATTCGTAGTAATTCAGGATATCCTCTGTAATTGTCAAAGGCCATCATAATTTATTTTATTACAGTGAATAACCAAATAATTTTAAAAGGTTGTGTCCCCCCTGTAAATTACAGCCATAATTTCTCTAATGCCTCTTTCATTTCAAAGTGTCTCATTCTAATTAAGTTCAGGTAATAAAAACTTGTTCTGTATCTTTAATGGTTATATCTACTCTACACAGAGACTATGTCCAAAACTTGGAGACAGTTAATCATAATCATTAAAAAATCTGATACATTTCCAATGAAAGTTTCAAACAAAAATGCGAAACCTTGTAGAGATGGGATTATCTGGTGATAACTGTTTGTTTTGCATTATATACCTTTTCCCTGTGAAAGGCCAGACATCTGACTCATTCCTAGAATAATATGTATGAGGAAGACCTCATTATTGCATCTGGTATTTGACTAGATAGGACTGTCACCAGTTAGAATTTCTCCCAAGGCAGACAATGACGCATGGAGACATCATTCATATCATTAGATGAAGAAAAATTCCTAAACATTCAAAAAATTATTAGGATCGTCTATAAAAAGCTTTTGGCAATGTTATAAATACGTTTATACTGTTTTAATATTATTTTAGGGTTAGGAATTGCGAAGCATTCATTCTCTTAAATCCTGCCAGAGAACTCTCTTTGCAGTTACAGCAAAAAAGTAGCTCTTTAGACCAAATGCTTGCACTGCCTAGAACACCATTTTAGTGGTTTTATAGATACACATAAGAATATAGGTAACAGACAACTACAGGTAATATAAAATATTTTTTGGGACACACAGAAAGTAGCTTTGTATTATAATAATTATTAATCTCTACACATTCCAGGTAAAAAAGCTTTTGCTGAGCAAGTCAAACAAAGCAAAAATTCACAGTCTAAAAAAGACGAGATAGGTAGAATGTGCATAGGAAAATGAGACGAAACACTTATCAGGAGCACACTGCAAGCCAGGTGTGTGCCGAGAGCTTATACAAGGAAGCCAGCGTTAGCTGTGACTCAGGATGCCCAGAACCCATATTAGGAAAATATTTGAAAAATTGTAAATGGGAGCTGTATGATTTCAGAATTTGGAGAATGTAATAAATATACCTGTGTAGTGACGGGGGAAATTTGAGAGAGGAAGACTGCAGACACGGAAGGCACATTTTTAACAAGTTAAAAAGAATTTCTTTTAGAGTCTGACACATCCCAGTGTTCTGACTCAATACATGAAAAACACTACTGAACTGGAGAATGCTAGCACAACAAGAGTATGTACAACTAAGAGGACTGAATTCTAAAGGGAAACTGAGAGAAATTAGTGTAAAAAACATGGTTAAGTAGTGACTAAAGGATGTGAGAAAATGTGATAAGAATTGATTAGAGCAGACCACCCATCTATAAAATCCCAAAGGAGTAAAGAAAAAAAAAAGTAGTTTAAAATTGAATAAAAAACAAATTGCAAAAGGAGGTCTATTTCACTAAAATATAAGCTAGTTAACCTAAAACTAAAAATGTACTCAAGAAAATACTGATGGGTTTCAGTACACAGTCTGACATGCCCACTACTTTGTTCTTTGCAGGAAAAAGCCACTGTTGCATACTGACTACTTGTTTTGCCTATATGAACATCATAGAGCAGGAACAAGTCTCTGACTTTTTTCCAAATCATGTAGTATGATGTCATTTAGAATGACTGATATAACTGCAGCAGTGTTAGTGGGATGGAAACACAAGATTTGTCTACTGAAATGGAAGTGCAGGCTTGAGCCCACAGTTAGCTAACTAGCAATTCCAACTGATGGGCTTTCCACATGTTCTGCAGTTTGAATCATGAGAAAACGCGCTTTCTCTGAGCCAGCAGCCTTCAAGGGCTAAACATGGAAGAGAAAAAAGAGACGATGTTGGGAAAATTAGATGTGTATTTAGAGTCCAAAGCAAAGAATAATCAAGAAAAAAGTCAACACAAAATAGAAGGCAATTCAGATTTCCATTTCTTTTTGCGCTTTTCTCTTCCGATAAGTAGTCTAATGTTAAGATCCAAACATACTCACAGTAAAAGTTTGACAGTTTCTCTCTGAGCTGAACCTAGAATTCAACAGGTAACAACTCAGTGTGATTTGTGCAAATTATTTCCATTCCAAAAATTATGTTAAAAGGCTTTGAACAATTTTCAAGACTGTCGAATATCCATTTCTTGCAAATATCTATAAAAACTCTTTTCTGGTACCCAAAAAGTAGAAAAATGTTGAGCCAACTGGAGGAAGTAAGTCAATGAAAATAGTTACCTCAGCTGGAAGTTAAAACTTGTTGGAACTGCTTTTTCTATATGCTTCAGGGACATAATGAAAAAAAACAAAACCCCTTTGTGCTTACAGCGTTTGGCAAGGAACAGGGAAAAAAAAGACAGATGCTGTCCTTCCCACCACCAGCTAGGATCATGTTATCCTCACTGTTAACATCCTCCATTCTTTTGAAATGACATCACGAAGGTGCCAACCCAAGTGTGATCTTTCTGGTGCCGTTTGTTCAGTATGTGATGAAAGCGGTTCTGAAACCACTAGGAAGACGTAACTCTCAAGCTGTTGTCAGGAACCTACCTACCAGTGTAAGGCTTAAAACTGAAAAATGCGTGTTAAAATACTGCATTAGCAATGCGCCAAGGGAAAGATCATCTAATGAAGACACCCAGCAGATAATTGGAAGGATGGTCTCAAACAGCTATTGCTCTTCTGCTGCTGTTTCTTTATACTCCATACCTCCTGAAACAATATGCTTAATATACTTAACAGCTGCTTTGATGAGCAAGGATCAGCTACAAACGATATATTATTTTTCTCAATATCAAGCTTCAAATTAAATAAGTAAAAGCTGTTGCTGCTGTATAAACATTCATGTAAGGTGCAAAGTTTTTTAAAGATAAAGACATCTCGGAATCACAGAGAGGCTGAGGTTGGAAGGGACCTCCAGAGGTCATCTGGTCCCCGCCACCTGCTCAGGCAAGGCCACCTACAGCCAGTAGCCCAAGACCGTGGCTGGATGGCTTTTGAGTATCTCCACAGATGGAAACTCCACAACCCCCCTGGGCAACCTGTACCAGTGCTCCGACGCCCTCACAGTAAAAAGGTATTTTCTGATGTTCACATGCAGCCTCCTGTGTTCCAGTTTGGACAGGACCATCCACCACAACAAAGTCACTACAACCAGCTTTCAAAAGACGGTAGACATACATCTAGTCTTTTGTGTCGGAGGTTTTTTTTTCCCAATAGTAGTAAAATATTCAGGACAAGGTCATGCTGTGCAGAACTACATTTTCATAAGAAAAGGGAGTCAAGGGCTCCCCTGACTCAGATTCATAGAAAGCACTTCTCAGCATGATCTTTTGTTGTTCAAAATAACTATTATATTGCGAAGACTAATGTCTGCATTCAAACACCTTCCCTTCTGTGAGGAAAAGCTAGGGCTGCTGATGGTGGTAGCTCTGTGGATTGTGCTCCTGTAAGAGATCAAGATTCATAGGATCAAGCTGCTGAGTTCTCCATACAGCTCTTATGTGCTCCTCCTGTGAGGTTAGAGTAATGCGAACCCAGAGCAACCCTATTAGCTGCTGGGAAGATGGAAGCTGACTGACTTAACTTCAGAGATACACACTTTATTGTCTGGCAAACACTTATGCCGGCATCTCCATATCTTGCTAACAGAAAAAGGCTTCCAGTCTACTTGTAGAAAGTTCAGAACATTTCAGTTTATAAAAACAGATCATAAGAAACTTGACAGCCAGTGGAGGTTGTGCCATCTTTGATTACTATTTGTTGCACAGCTCTTTACTCATACAACCTCACTCTTCCTTCCCCGCTCTGCTTCTATTTTAGGTGGTGGAAATTGTGTTTCCCACAATCCCACTCTTCTGGGATTTCAGATTGGCTGAAATGGAAGAGGGACAACAATGTATGCTTGGGTGACTAAAGAAACGCCAGTGATGTGAAAGAGGTTTTCAGGTGAACCTTGATACCTGTTCTGCTTTCTAAAAGGGAAAAAATAAGGAAAATATTTTCCCATGCTCATCTCCTGTCACACGTGGACACAGTTCTTATTTTTGTATGCTTTAATCACAGTAAAACATACGTTCTGGAAATGTAATTATGGACAGGACCATACAGAAGGACCAAATCACTGCAACTAATTGTCAAAAGAAAGTACGGCCTACCTTTGGTCCACCTCCAGAGTTTGTCCTGTTTTTACTGGGGATTCACAAAAGGAAAAGAGAAATTTCAATAACAGTTAAATAAGAACAAAGCTTCTACATTTGTAAGACTTCAGGCAAGAGAAAAAAATAATGCTATCCAGCTCTTAACATAGCTTAATATTTAATAAACTGCCCTCTTGGTTTGTTCAGTCAGCAAAAAATACTAATGAACTCGACGTCAGGTACAATGATGTAACACTTAAATACCATGCTAATCTTAACGGACCCAGGAACCTATAGGAACAAAAATAGCTGTTATTCATGGCTACAGTCTTTGCTTTTTTTCTTGGATCAAAATAAGATTCAAGGGATACATACAATCACTTTTTCATTGTTGCATTGATAATTTAATACAAACGCTTCTCTTGAAAATTGGGCCATTTTCCAGGCATTGTAAATTAATCTTTCAGCTCCACAATTAAAGACATCATGCTGATGAATGAGGTAGTAATGGTGATTTACATTCAGCAGTTACGTGACTCAAAGATGCGATGTACAACAGCTTTGCCTCCTCAGCAGAAGCAGCAGGCAGTCTCTGAAAATCATTGTCCACCAGGTTTCTTTGTTATCACTTTCACTGAAAAACCTGTAATGCTTCAGATAGCAGGGAATTTGCTAATACTAAAAATAGCTTCCTGCTTTATTACCTGTTAGAAAAGCAAATGAAAAGCTCATTGATGACATCAAATGGATGGTCTTGAAGACAGATTATTTCTTTTACTCAGAGCATTGTCACGCCAGAAGCAGAACCTGGACAAGTCTTCTTTCCTGCTGCAGCGAATCAGCCTTGGCCAGAAACAGCTATTCTGGAAAGGATGGAATATATTCATCTCCAGCCCTATCCAGTTCTAGATCTCCCTACAGACACTGTCAACAAACAGGTTAATTGGAGACAGTCTAATTCTGTAGATGCTACTGCCATTGGAACAGAGGCCTTTGAATTTGTCTAAAATTGACAAGCGTCTACCATTTGGAAAAAAAAAAAGGTGGAAATGCTCCAAGAACAGTCACGTGAGAACCTATAATGAATGTGTAAGGGCTTTCAGCTGTGACTTCTCCTTTTAGGGTATGTCTCTCTACCATTTAGAGTGGAGATCTGCTGCTCTTTAAAAATCATCTGTCGGCTTCCAGGTTTGACCCAGAGTAGGTGGGGGATGGTAATAAGCAGGATGAAGAGGAGACTTCTACATCCTCTTGGTCAGAGTGGGGATCTCCCCAAGCCTAGCTGTGGGAGGATTTTGGAGAGAGAGAGGAAAATGAGGCAGATGTCATAACAGGTTGTTGGAAGGGATTTTTTCCTGTTTCCCCTCTCCTGGGGCAAAGACCTTCCAGATCCAAGCTGTTTGAATAGAAGGAGAAAGAAACTCTTGCCAAGCTGGTCTGATCCTGGAAGAACAGGTAGCAGAATTGGGGAGGAGGGTCCAGAGGAGGGCCACAAAAATGATCGGAGGCATGGAACACCTCTCCTGTGAGGACAGGCTGAGAGAGCTGGGGTGGCTTGTTCAGCCTGGAGCAGAGAAGGCTCCAGGAAGACCTTACTGCAGCCTGACAGTACTTAAAGGGGGCTTATAAGAAAGATGGGGACAGACTTTTTAGCAGGGCCTGTTGCGATAGGACAAGGGGTAATGGCTGTAAACTAAAAGAGGGCAGATTTAGACTTGATAGAAGGAAGATATTTTTCACAATGAGGGTGGCACAGGTTGCCTAGAGAGGTGGTAGGTGCCCCACCCCTGTGGAAACATTCAAGGTCAGGTTGGATGGGGCTCTGAGCAACCTGGTGTACTTGAAGATGTCCCTGCTCATTGCAGGGGGGTTGGACTAGATGGCCTTAAAAGGTCCCTTCCAACCCAAAGATTCTATGATTTTATGAATTTTTCACAACTGGCTATGCTTTTAACAGCTGGTTCAAACACAGGCACTGCAGACAAAACTGAAAACCAAACCAGATGTCTGCTAATCTGAGCAAGCTGATCTAGTTGAAGATGTCCCTGCTCATTGCAGGTGGTTTGGACTAGTCGACCTTTAAAGGTCCCTTCCATCCCAAACCATTCTATGATTCTATTATATTAATTACTTTAAAAGTAGGTAATACATGGTTTAGCTACATAGAATTTATACTGTGACTGCTCACGTACCTTTATATCAGATATTCAGCATTTATTTTTTGATAGCTATATTATGTGATTCATCATCTAAATCTACAGTTTTCATAAATTTCCAGATTAAGTAACCAGCCTTTCTTGAAACTAGGAAAGAGCAAAGAATAAATTTATGGATTAGCAATTATGTATGGTAGAACATGTGGAACTTCAAAGGGTTACAAACATTTTCAATTAATTCCTCAGAGTTATAAACATCCATAAGTAAAATCAGAACTCCCAGTGAATGAACAGTATGCTTTCAGTTGGGAAAAAAACAACCACCACCACAGTTGCAACTGATAAATAACTCAGTGAAGTTAGAAACATGCTACGTTAACACTGGGCCTTAGCATTTCCTGCCAGGTGCAATACACCTTCCCTTGTGCTTTTAATCTCCTTCACACAAAAAATTGAAGGAAATAGGGAATATTGAAGGACTGTAGGCATTTTAATATCAACATCATATTCAGATGATTAATCCCCTTCTTCACCGAGGATTAAGATCCTGC
>NW_010549755.1:80900-123985 GCF_000687285.1 Phaethon lepturus
CTCATCACTTGTCTGCCGTTAATATACAGAAGGCGCACTTTGACATAATTTTAGAAAGATAAATGAAACTGTCATAGATACTTTTGGTGCTTAAGAACAAGTATTAACATAATTGCTCTAAAAATATTTAAAAGAGCTGAAGGTCACTTGCTGACCCTTCATGTCGAAGATTATACTGCAGCTGGCCTCTTTCTCTTGACAATAAACTGATCAAGACTGTTGCAATACCCAGATATAGTGCTGTCTGCGAATGTTGCTGAAGGTATGGATTTATCACAGGATTTTCCTTATCATTCCTTGGTTCTGGAGATTTATAACTCCATTAATCATCCTTTAATATTAATGCAGTAAATTTGCCATCATGTACAATGCGATTTAATTACTAGATTTTTTTTTTCCATTTGTGGAAGGGACAAGTCAGATTATTTTAAATTTTCGGGAAACTACTGCTTTTAGATTAGAGGTCAACATACAAACCTATGTAGATGTCTAACACTCAGCATTGTCCATCATTCTGCTTTCTTATAAACATGGAAAACAAAAGAAAATCATAACTAAGCAGTTATTTTAGTTCTGCACAGTCTTGTGTACCTGCTAAGAAGCACTGACAAGCCAATGGATACCTCACGTACCCAAACTTCTGTTTCATACTAGATAAATTCAGAGCCTATGCAAAGCTGTCTATGTCGCTCATGCCTCAAAGGGCCCTGGATTCAGAGGTTTTGAAAAGCAGCCACTGTTCTTACTAAGATGATTAAGACTTCTTGGCATTTGGTACTTTAGAAAATTAGGAACTTTAATGTGGGGCTTTGTGAGGCACAAGTGCTACGGGGATTCTTGAACAGCACCTTGGAACTGGTTATAGTTAATTCTTCCGGGGGGGAATTTTGCTTCCAGTATGTAGTAATTAGATTCTTAATGCCAGTATGCATATAAAAATATATTACAGATCAATGCACAGGGATGAATTTCACTCCCTATGCATGGTGAATCTTAATCACCTTCTCCTCCGAGCCTTAGATCTCCCCACAGGAAAGCTGCGATCACTCATTTAGATTGGAGAAAAGAGCCACTTTTCTGCATGGGTTTCATAGCAACAAAATCCTTTTAGATCCAGTCGATAATGCTGCCGCACACTGGCCTAATGAAACACAATTTCATATAAACAAGAGGACACATTTTAGACAATACGCTATATTCAGTTGTAAGGGAACACGGGTCACGATACGTGGCAGTTATTCTTTGCTTTGCATCTTCGAAGTACTTCAGAAGCAAACTAATTAATCCTCTAAGTAATTAATACTAATTATTTAGTAGATGATAATTATGGTAGTCTATTGCTTTAAACTAATTAGCTGCAAATGTTTTCATGATATACTATAATGTTTTATATGCAACTGTTATGGTCTGCTGGGTTATAATGTGTATCTTACGATGTTTATTCCAAAATGGTTCGCTGTGCATTGATACGACAGGTCACAACTTTGAATGGATGATCAGATGAAAGCATACACAAGCTGAAGGCCTGGGTTCACACCGGGACTCGTGTGCTGGGATGCACATGACACTCACTGGAACCCAGAGCGAAGAGTAAAGTATTTAGTCCTCCCTACGCCACACATGGAATAGCGAGGACTTCAAAATTAGGGGCTCGACTGAAGTGTGATAATGCACACTCAGGGCACAACACACCTCAGCAGCTGTGCAAGGATGACCGAAAAATGACAGCTGTGCCCTGTAAGTGCTGTTTACGGATGCTGTGCAGGGCACAAATCAGCTTTAGGACATAAGGACATATATCCATGTGAGCTTGCTTTCTTTTTCTTAAATCAAGGAAGGGCAATTGACTCGGGTTAGTAAAGAAAGAGAGACTCACAAGCCAGTGACAGGTATGAACAGTCGCCTGAGACTGAGAAGAAACCAGAACATGCTATGATGCCAGAGAGAGGGCACTCTCTGGAGGTACGGGCTACAACCCCCTTCGGCAAAGAGAATCAAACCGGGTCTCCCACAGGCAGCAGGAACGCTCTTACCCCTGTGCCTTCCGGACACGCTTTCGGCAGAGCTTTTCCAACAGATTTCATCAAGTGTTTCCTATGGCTGAGGCGGGCACTGAAACGCCAGCGAGGCTTAGGGATGAGGAAGGCACTGAGCTGCTCAGCACTGCCAGGACTGAAGAATGTCTAAGCATGGAGACACCGGCGTCTTTTGCCTTTGACTATTGCTCTGACAGTAAACAGCTTAGCATCGCTTGAACGGCAGTAGTACTTCAACAGCACAACAAAGCAAAGTTTTAGCTTTAAAATGTGTTTCAAGTAAGAAAAGCAGTGTCAGAAATTACTTCCTAGGGCTCTGTTTTATTCTCCCCCCAGTGACTCCACATCAATTTCAACAGGCTTGCAAAACAAATGTTTTTTCTAAATGTCGTCTCTAGCGTACAGAATCCCCAAGATCTGAAAGTCAGCCTGTGCTCATTGTACTTCTTGCACCATTACCAATAATAATTTTGCAGCCCAAATCTGAAATTGCAATGTTTGACAGAATGGAATTTAGCTCAGCTCTCTACAAAATCACTGGTTTAGTACCAACTATAATAGAAAGTTGGATTCCCACCGCAAATTAAACATGGTAAACATCACGCTACCTTTTTCTAATGCCCACACATTTTGAGCATTCCCCTTCACACACAGACCTTCACCATTTAACTTACTCCTACGTAAAAGAATTGTCACGAAAATAAATTAATATGAGGCTGAAGCCAGAATTGTTGCTTGCTATATATATGAGTACAATGGAGATCGAGTCACTGAGTTCACAGTTCCATACTGCAATGCTTCTCTTTCACACATTACAGCCTTTTAAGTCAAGAAAAGCCCATTTTAACTATGTACTCTAACCTTCTGTTTAGCACCACCTGATTTTCATGGACTAATTGAGTTTCACAGTCCAAGGGTTGGGTTTGAACAAGACATTTTCTTTCACAGATATAACCAGTCTTGATTTTACTTCTTCCCAGAGATGAAAAAGTACATCAGAACTCTTCATAAACCACTCCCATTTTTAATTACCCTCACCATTTAAAATATGCGCAGAATGACATTCTTAAAATTCTCTCTTGACTTTTAGTCTTTTGTTTTTCCTGGACTTTTCTGCCTGACTAAAAAGCATTTTCTTACAAACTTTTGTGCTTTCATACTTTAAGTCTTTATAAATAGAGTCCTGTATCAATCCATCCATTATTTTGCCAGAGATCACATTGTGAAATGTCTGTCTTTTAACTTAAATAAACAAAACTGTCATGGTACTAGCCTAATTCTAATCCTTGAAATGTCTGTGCTTTTCCAATATGTATAGAAAAATCAATATTAACACTCCAGAAACCTCTTTTGCTAGCTGTTTTAGAACTCATTTAGGTTAGGTTTTAAGATGTTTAATTTATATAGTTATTCTTGGAAGGGAAAGTATGTCACCACTACTTTTAAATATAAATATATCTACATAAATATAAATCAATATATTTATAATAATATATATATAATATCTGTAACAGCATTTTAGAATGTGTACCATGGAAATCAATGGTACTTTTACAGCCACAGCTCTACTGTAAGCTAAGTATAGATGTTTAAGTGACACATAGATATTACCTAGAAACAATGCTGGTAGGGGGGGTTCTTCATTCTTTCATTGTTTTTCCTAAATGTCCTATTCAATGTTTTTTAACACTTATCAGCATGTCGGCAATACTGTACGTTACCTGGAAGTATATCAGCAGACTCTGTCAGCTCAACATTTTCAGAGAAAAGTTTTAGATCACTCTAGTAGCTTTTAGGAGGCCCTGTAAGTTATGGTTCTAGACATATGATGAACCTAAATCTTGAGGTAGAAAGAGCCATCACGTGCCTCCCGGTAATTATTCACATAAGCCCACAAGCGTTGGCATGCTTATCTTTCCTGAGAACCCTTTGGCGATGTGGAGAAGTTACCTTTGCCTACTTACTTTAAAACATAGTTCAATTAAATTAGTTTACAGGAAATGTAAAATGAAATTTAAATGTGATTTCAGTGGGCTTCTTCAATCAGCCAAAAATTTGGATCTTACTTATCCTCAAGATATGCTCTGTGAAGGGGCATAAAGCATACTGTTGACTGTGTTGGCCTGAATATTTAGTTCTCCAATGAGCTGCTGCACCCGGAGGAGAAATTATTACTGAAAGTATACCTGAAATCCCAGAACTATGCTTGTAAGTATCCTTCTGGACTTTTTCAGATTATCTCCTCGTCAGAGGAATGTAGAGAATAGACTGTGCATTTTAAATTTCTCTACCGAAGAAATACTTTGTAGAGAAACTTGTTTTTCCTCCACATCTTGACTGACATTTGAACAAAGTGGTCATCAATGAGATGACCAAACCACATGACATTAGGTGAAAAAGCCTGTAAAATAAGCACAGAATTTGCATTTAAATGAACAAAAAATATTTTTCCAGACATAAGAAAACTTTAAGTGAGAGTGAATTATTCACTCCACATTTTCATATTTAAGGAGATTTTTTTTTTAATTCAAGGTACCATTCTGGAAAAAAAAAATAATCTGCTGAATCAAATACTGATGAATCCAACTGGATGACACACATTTTTAACAAAGTTCTATAGTTATTCCTCAAAAGAACCCCCCACCCTTGTATTTTATACAGAACAATGAGTTTTCACACAAGCTTTGTTCTTGTTATTTTAGGGTTTCCTTTTGATTAGTTCATTTCTGTTGGATGCTCAGAGAGCAGTGGGAAGCCAAGAGAACATTTTCTCTCTTATTTAGCAGAAAATAGAGACTGCCTTTCCAAAACAATCCTCTTTATAATAAACCATTTTTTCTTTGTCAAAACAGGATTAAAGCTATTGTGTTAATTCTGCATAATATATGTGAGAGTTTTTCAGAAGGCAATTTTTTCAGGCACGGTGAAATTTTGCCCTTGAATTTTGCATCCCACACAGGCACTGCTTCTATCAAATAAACTTTTACATTTTTTTTCCTCAATGGTTCTAAAACTACTTTCTTTCTCTTCTTCCATGGACACATTCTACGATCTAGCTTCATCCTCTTGTACCTCAAATGCTGGAGTCTCTTGCCTTCGCTACTTATTTTCCTTATTTTGTTCAAATTGCAGCTCTACCATTCCCATCGAATCATCCTTTCCCCTTGACTTGACTTAGCGCCTTCAAGGCTTCCTGACACTCTCCATATCAGTATCAAACTCCTCATATTTATCTGAAAAGTTATATGTAGACCTAGTGATTTAAACATCTTGGCTTTCACGTCTTACTGCCATCCTCCGTATTCTTTATCTCCATAGTGTCTCCCCCGCCCTTGTTACTAGTTACCTCATACTTGAACTATTAACCTTTTTCCTAGAAAAAGAAAAGTACTTTCATCTTTCTTCTTCCAAAATCCTCACCAAATACACTTACTTAAACTTCCTAGCAGAGAAATTCCCTCAACAGATAGTGAGAAGTACTATCTATTCCTGTGCCTACCATAAAAGACATGAAACAAACTTCATGACCTCATTTCACTGGAAAGATTTTCTTCTTTTAAGATGGGTTTTCTCTCTCTTCGTGATCTGTTCCCACTGTGTTCTACTGCCGTTCTCTGTGTAGTAAGTTTATAAACATGAGCCTAATATTCTGAAATATATGAGGTGCAAAACACTTTTTTTATTACCTCAAAATTTGTGCTGAGTACTATGTTTTTTAATGAACACGAGACTGGTTTTGTGTCCGGATTATTTGTCTCTTCCAAATTTCAAGTTCCTTTTATAATTCATTGAGATACCAGAGCTCTTCAAAATAAGCAAAAAGAATTTCATAACAGAAAGTACAGAGAAACGGAATATAAGGTTTTCTCCCATTTCCTATAAAGTTTCTTGAGCTCCTCCTTGCAAAGAGGAAGAATAACTGAAACACAAGCTGAATTTTGCAAAAATTCATAGAATTTTCACAATACCAATAGTAGTACTTTGTTTGCATTCCACAAATGAAGCTTTCATTCTTTTCATTCCAAGGGAAAGTTAAAATTCTTTACAAACCTGAGAAGAATTTATTTTGACAGTACAACAAAAAAGCTGCTGACAACAAATTTGAACTGCTTGATATAGTTGCTGTTTTATAATAAATATAATGTCACAATCACCTTACATCCAACCCATGGGAATCTCAGGTGAGCCTTGAGTTGGTATAGAAAAACACTAGAAAAAAAGTCCCCCAAATCCTGAATTTTTTTCATTATGAAAGCTTCCACTTCACATTCTTGGGGTATGACCTTATTAAGTCAAGGAAGTACCTTGCAGGTGTGGGCTGTAAATGCATGGATTACATATGGCTTTACCTGCAGCAGTGGATTTCTATGACAACTGTAATAACTGCAGTGGAGATAGACCATATTTCCAATATTCTTTAGTGTGGGTAGTGGAATTTCTTCATTAAAAATATTAATTTTTTTAAAAAGCTTATTGCTTCAGCAATTCAGCTGAGCTGACCACAACCTCATGGTCCTCTACACTGAATATTACAATTTGTAAGAAATGAGTTGGAGAAGTAAACACCTTTCAAGTAGTTTACTAAAATGGACAAACTGAAATTAGATAATTTTTCTTACATGCAGGTAGCTTTTTTCCCCTAGTCGAAACCACTTTAATCAATCTGTTCCTTCCAGTCTTTCAGAATCACACTTACTAAAACTCAGCTTCACTCTGAAAAGCTAGGCCAGTGAAACACAATATATTTTTGTAAACTTGTCTCTATAGCTGGCTGCTTTTCACCCTCTTTTTCTCATGTGCAAAAATACATTGCAAATCACTGTCTCTCTTTGCCACCTAGTGGGAAGCCCGATTTTACAATTGTCTTTGAGCTACTTCCCAGCAAAAATATGATTGTTGCATCCTACATCAACGTAACACTTGAAAAGGATCTCTGGTGGATCTTCTGGAAGCATGGGCAATGTCTGAAGTATGCCTACGGTCTAAATTAAAGGAGAAATTGCAAAAAGAAGGATTTGAGGTATTACATTACTGCTCCAAGGGTTGTGAGCTGTACGTTTAAAACTATGAAGAAGCAAGAGAGTCACGAGATCTTTTTGGGGTCAGAGTACACAACTACTGGAAGAAATTGACTTCAGAGATTAAAAAAATGTATTAATCAGCAATTCCTACTATTATTTGCAACTTGTACTTGAACCTGTAGTATATCAATAAACAGCAACTTTAAAAATTTACAGAAAGTCTCCAGTATACCTAATGAATAAAAGTCTGGTTTGTGCAAAAGTTCACAGACACAAGCCAAATAAAAGCAAGCACCTTCTGCCAAGTGGTGAATATTTAAGAGAGCCCGAGTGAAATGCTTTAAATATCTTTACTCTCTACCATTCAGAATGGATGTCACACCTATAGCTATTTGTTACCAGTCCTTTTAAATCAAGTCAATTGAGTTTGCCATATTCTGAAAGATGTACTCAAATGTGCCGTGTTATTGCTTGTACTGTAACAGGTAAACAGGATAACACGGCACTCCCATCTGCTAGCTAACATGAAGCATCATGACATTTTTCAGGCTGTTACACAGAAAGAAAATTACCCATGTCCTCATGTCCCCCTCCTACAGAACAGATTTGTTTAAACAGAAATCTCTTCTCCAAATTTCCATCTTGACTTAAATATCCTTCTGATGTTGCATTTTCTCTAGAAGAGGGATCAAGCAGTCATTCTTAATTCTTAAAATTTGATAGAGATAGAAATGGTGATTCATTACTTTGTCAGCTCTGTATCAGCTCTTGGGTTTGGTACTTTTCCAGTGTTCCAGTGAAGATAAAGACAAGGGAAATCAAAGAAAGTCCTTAATCGTGCTCCAGAATATCACAGTTATTCTCAGCTTGGCATTCATTGAAATATTACTGGCATGAATTCATTGCCTGAAGATGCAACTTGCAAGTGGAAATGGGTCAAGGAAGATCCACACTTGATTTGCCAATGGACTGCTTTGATGAAAAGAGAGAAAATGCATTTGATTCATGTTTGATTTCCCCAATGTCAATTCAAGTCCATTACACAAGGGTAAGTGATTAGGACAAAAAAAGGCCTAACAGCTTTCAGTGTTTCTACTGAGCTCAAGAAATGTCTGTATTCTGCTGAATGTTACGAATTTTTGGAGACTTTCCATCCACTGAAGACTGTTTTGAAAGCACTTTGACATTTATAATAATTTCTCCTTTCCTAGCTTGTTTCCATTCCTTAGGCAGATATCCATATTTAGATTGCCCATATCATACAATATAATAATCAATCTGATTTTTAAAAATGTTAAGCAAATAGTTTCCTTCATCTCTGCAATATTGGCCTGTACCATTACTATGAGTTGCAGCAGCTTCCAGTTACATATTCTAAACCAGGACATAAAGGAAGTATGCAGTTTTTGTTATTTATGGCACACTCATCTGAATGATATCAACTCAGATATGGTAAGTAAACATGATGCATATCGTGCGAAGTGTTGAACTGGCGTAACATGAACAGGTAAGACAAAACCGCCTAAGCCTGTATCTACCCCATAGGGGCTCCTGTTGTTGCCTACAATGTAAATGAAAGTTGGTGGTATTATGAAACTCCAAGAAGCCATCTTCTTTTCCTTCTTTTTTTTTTAATGTTTCCCAAGTCAGTGGAGTTTTTACATACATACCTCACTAAATAATTTCTCCAGACCAATCACAATTTCTGTATTACTTTTTTAAACTGTTTACAGTGATTTCCGCACCACACACGGTATCTTAACATGCAGCCTTCTGTGAAGAGGTTCCAGATTCTTAGGATGAACTGGCAGCTGCAGGCAGTTAGGCTAAGACCTAACAAAATAACCATGAATTGGTGAAGGAAGTCCTGAAGTGATCATGTGCTCCATAGTTCTTTATAGGTGGGCTTCAGCAGGCTAACACTTAAAGGCTTCCTTGCTTAAACACAGCATATTACAAGTTTCTATAAGAAATTAAGATCTTACTCTCATAGCTGCATTTCTAATCTCTCTCAGGTTAGTTTCTGTACTAGGCTTCCTGGAGTTTACTAACAGCTGAATAATGCAATTAGGAGGAAACAACACAACCTCATGAGTTTATCATCTTTTTCCTCACCAAGGGAGATCACAGTTTAAAGGACAGCTTTCAGTTTAATTTACTAAACTATTCAAGGACCAGAGTGAAAGCCACTGCAATTCATTGAAGCCAAATCAATAAAAGAACACTTCTTCCAAAATACAAGCTTCATACACTTAAGTGTCCTCCAGCTATCTGGAATATAACATGGAATTGACAAACTTTTAGACTGGTCTTGAAATGTAAGAATATCAAGAAATAGTAAGAACATAATGAAAATAGAAACTGAATGAATAAATGTAGATAATAATAAAATGAGCATTTCATCAGGTTAAGATGTGCAATTCAATGGTACATCCTTGACCTAGCCATAAAATTCAAACGTATTTTCAAGTATATATGAATTGGATTCAACAGATAATTGATGATAGGTTTGTACACAGAACAATAAAAAGGTATTAAGAAATCACCATCTGTGCAGAACATAGAATCATAACGCTGGAGAATTTTAGGGCTAATGCCACCATTGCCAGGAAAGAACAGTTCAATAACTGATGTCAATAACTGAGAAGATATCTAAGCATGGACAGCTAAGCCAGAGCCTTAAAAAGCTTTAATGCTATAACATCTTGTAACAAGTATTTTTTTAAAAAGCTTTATTCTTATGGTAATTCTGTATTTTGGAATTAAACTGCTCCTTTCCCCCTGCATTTCAGTATCTATCTCACCTAATTCAGTACCCTGAAATTATTACTCATTCAGACACTCAGAAGATCTGGTAGGCATGACCACTTACACAAAAAAGATTCTGTAAGGAAGTAACATGAGCTATATATCTTACAAAAATTTCCCCGATATATAGCTAGCACTATATACAAACAGTTTTCCTATAGTAAATCATAAAGCATCATTTTCTTGTGTTGGAGAATCGGGGGACCCCAAGTGCAAGCAAGCACAATTTAGGACAGGTCAGACAGAAACTTTATTAACTATGATCACAGGGAGAGAAATTTAGCACAGCATGTCCCACTCCACTCCCCACCTCTCTCCCAAGTGATTGCAGAGACCCAACCTATATATGGTTTCAGAAAATAAAAAAAAGAAGTGAGGAAAAATAATCATGTCAGTGTTAACAAAGCCAGGTATCTATCCCTGGAAGGGATGCGGTCCTTAAGTAGCTTGCTAACTGCCAAGGCATCACAGTAAATAACATGACAATATGGAGAGATGGCTCTTGATGGAGTCTACAGGAGTGGCACATCCAGTACTATCTTAGCTCAGAAGTGGGGAGTTGGAAACAATCACAGACTGTTAGTTTTTAGTCAGAAAGGAACATTCTTTTAGTAAAAATAACTTCTTAGCTAGACCTCTCAATCTTAAATATTAATACCACCATACTTCTAGAGCCTCCACTTACATTCTCCTTTCTACCCGTACAACAACTGGATAACCAAGACATGACATTTCAGACTTTCAAGCTTTATGTCCATAGCAAGCACTAACCATGGAGGCTGTAAATACGCATGCAAAATTATTGTAAGCATTAGCATACTAAAAGGACAAACAGAATGGAACCACAAAGAGGTTATATTTCAAGCTAGTATGGCATAATTGAGAAAGAATTATACTTATAGAATTATACTCACAAAGTATTAATGACAAATAACCACAGATGACTAAATGAGAAGCTAATAAGTACATTATTGTTGATGAAGAACATGGGTAAATTATTGGCCAGGGGAAAAAAAAAAGGGTTACAACAAACAGACTACTATATTTGTATGTAACCTTACCAACTGGAACTGTTAGCCATCAGAAGGAATGAGTAGGCGTGGAGGGCAACTGCATTTGGTAAGGAGTCTAATAGAGAGAGGAATAGTCAATACAAAGCAAGAGGGCAATAAAATTTGGAATGGCTTAGACTGACTTGAAGCATGAGCACACTAAGCATTTCGGCATTGAGAAGTGGAAGGTAACGAGCCTGTGGGGAAAAAAAAATTGAATGTGAAATTTATTCTTAAAGGCCATATGTTGCAAAAGTTTGAGCAGGAGTAGAATGTAACATCGTGGTGGATAAAGACTAAATACTCTTGGCACTGTGCTTCAGACTGCTAAAAAGAAAATTAAAAGAATGCAAGACCAATTTCAGAAGATACTGGAACAAGTTCTGGCGTGAGAAGGTGAAACTCCCACAAGGAATAGTTCTTTGGTACATGACACACTTGGGCTAAACACAGGCCAAGACTCAGGCAAAATTTCAGGATGTATGAAAGTCTGTATTGTTACAAAAATTACTGGCATGTGTATATACGAAGATTGTTATTTTCTCCATTTTACTCATGATTCATCAACATTTCATGAGAAATTATTTACCTGGACTGTGCAATTCATTAATTCACAGATCACATAAATTATGCATAGGCTTCCATTCTCCAAGCAGAACATAATTTTTAGAATCAGCTTTTTCAGAGGAATGCTTTGAACAATCTTTTAATGTGCTCCGTGTAATTCCCAAGTTGTTTCCATGATTACTGATACCACTGGGCTTACTCACTATAATATTTAATGAAAGCAATTTTAAAAAGGGGGGAGGATGGGACACATAGTCTTTTCTGTTTTTCACATACAGACCTTTTCTCTTCCCTACCATAAATACTGCAAGGTCTGATGATGGAATAGGTGGTTTGGGGTAAGCAAAAGCTTTATCCTTTCTTTCATTTTCTTCTCCAACACTACAGAAAACTCCATTCCCATATAGTATTTTTTTAATGTTGGAAGCCGTATTCCACATCTAGCTCAGATGGTCTCCATCTGATTTGATGTGGCCTACAATGTTCATGTCATTTCTCCATGGTTGCAGCTACATGGCTCTAAGAGTCAAAAGTTTACAAGTGCTCGAAGGACAAAACAAGTTTCTGTTGCTTCTTTTATCACTATTTGGTAGCGATTTGGGCCATGATCTTTAAAATATTCAACTTCAGTTACTATTTTGGCTACAGAGAGGTGCAAGGAAGAAAAGGAAATAGGGATTTATTGTAATCAGGAAGGCAGAGGAACTGCCATGGAGTTCCATGAGATCAGGCAAAGGTGGTACTTTATTTCTGAGGTACTATCCCTATTAAGTATCAGAGAGCCATCATAAATAAAGGTAACATTAGTGCTTCCCAAAAGGATCACAGCATTCTATCAACTTCAATATTTTATATCTTATCTTTGTGCTCATATTTCCTTTTACTGATACGAGCACATTGCCAAAAGTAATTAGATTTTTATCTACCACTAGCTCCATATAATGCTCCTATTTAATTTAATGGAGCCTGCAGTCATTAAAGATATACAGAACTCTCTTGGCCTTGTTCTGCATTTTCCTCAGTTTGATATGTTGCTAATATCTGGACACAAAGACATTAAACCAAGAATACAACTAAAAAAAAATAAAAATCAGAGTTCTCATTGTTGGTTGTTTCCAAGGCTTGTTGTCACTTTGTTTAATTTCCAGTCTGTTTTAGGTTAAAAAATCTTCTACTGGACTATTTGTGAATACTGGATAAAGTAACATCAAAGAAAGAGTTCAGATTTTCTTTTGATAGAAGATTTCCAACACTTTAAGTAATAAAAATACTACACACTGGCACAATGCATCATACTTCGGAGCACTCTGAGTGTCTCACAGCAATAAAAGGTATTATGTATTTTCTCATGAGGAATGGTATGCAAGAAGTTGATAATGTAATAACATTTACTGAACCCAGAAATAAATCCCAATATACAAGCTCTCAAGACGAAGCGGTGTCTTTTTTACATGTCCCTGTTCTGAATAATATAAAATGTGATACTATAATTTAACTAATAATTAATATAGACAAAAGCTAAACCCTTTTTTGAGACATCTTTTCTATTATTCAAACAGAGATTATAGAAGTCAAAAATTCCAAAATATGAGACTGATAAATCAGGATAAACGCCTATGCTCTTCGCGCTTCTCCATATTAAGACTTGTATCATAAGGCAAACAATATATTTTTTAAAAGTTTTACACAACAAACACGATACAACAAATTCTATTAGGAATTATGGTCACTAGAAGTGTTCCACTGAAATATTATGGACTGTAGACTTAGCTATTTTCAGAGATTACTGCAATAGAAATACATTCAAATCCAAAACTTTCAGCTTAAGACAACCTGAATGAAGCTCCAAGTACAGTAATTACAATTTTGACTAGAACTGCCTAGCTAAAAAATATTTCAAACCTGCTACTTGTATAGACAATGTTTAGCTATTGATCAAAAATAATAAAACATTGCCAAGAGAGCGAAGTTTATAGGGAGCTCATGTCTTTGGGTAAATTAGCACTATAGATTTTCAGCTGACAAAACTTTTTCCTATCTGGTCTGTATTTTTGTCACACATTTAATCCAAACTGCTTTTTGTACATGAGTAGTATTCTGTTCACCTCAACAAACCACACAGGAGATTTAAAGAGTTACCCATTCAGCATACTTCATCTTAACCCCGTCATGCTCATTTTATACCTCTAGACAACTTTTTCTAACGTTAAAGCAAGGGTGTTATCTAATTCACCCACCTATTTTACAAGATTATTTTATTAATGAAAAGCAGGGGTTTTTTCCCTGCTACTTCTCATTCTTACCCTAATTTAAATGTACTGGAAGCGAGCAAGTCAGATTTCTCAGTAACCTTCTGTTTCATTATTAAGATTAGCTATATTTTAACTCATTATCAGACATCGTTCCCTAAGTTCTCTTTTACAACCACATGCAACTTCCTTATTTTCCCCCCATTTTCATTCCTTATGTTGCACTTAATTCGCCCTTTTTTTTTTTTCCTAAGCTTATGGTAACTCAGAGCCACAATTCAGTTTTCTATATCTGCCATGACTGTGGTAATTGCAACTATATAGGAAAACAGAGACTTGTGATTTCTTTGTATATCCCTGAATGGAATTACTTGCAAAAAATAGTTGTGTCCTCCGCTTTTTTTTTTTAATATATATACACTGCCGCATTTGTCTTCATTGATTTGTTGGTACAGTGCATTGACATACCATAAACTTTTATTCAAAACAACCCTGGGGTAATCATAACCTTTTGCTGATTAAGGAGGCTGCAGGTTTCCTTTGAGGTGAAGGATGCATCAGACTAGATTCATTGTTCATTTAAATCGCGGTGATTAGGTAAATGTGTAATACAATCGTTTGTTATTAACAATAAATAACACAGAATATTTTGGGCTGCTCACATTCTTTCTGAAGACAGAAAAGTGCTGCTCAAAACTACAGTATTTTGGCCAACAAAATTCTTTTTGTAGGAAGCACTTCTGTCTCAAGGTATTTAGACAGGTCTTGAAAATGCTTCCCTCATGCCTTGGGTGCAATCTGAAATGCTTTTGCATGACATTTTAGCAACAATTGGCACCAACAGATCCACTTTAAGACAATGAAAACTATCAGTGTATGGTACTTGCCAAACCCCTAGGTCCCTAGGGTTGAATACATACATCTCCAAATATGAACTGATAAAGGACTATACAATGAAAAATGTGTCTTGCCTTCTAACTATCAGTTACTCTGATGGAAATGCTATCTGTTTTTAAACACTTCGCCATTCTAAATCAGCTTCTGTTTTCTCTTCTTAGAAGAAGAGACCTTGAGCACCAAAATAAAAGCCTCTACCGCTACACCTAGCGAGAGCAGCTTTTTCTGCACCAGCAGCTACTGAACTGCACCGTTTTCTTTGGTGAGACACATGGGGCACCTCTGCGTTAGCATTTTAGTGCACATCAGGAGAGCAGATTTGATGTCAATCTGGTAAACATCCCCATTTACTGCGTCTTCATTCTCACTGCAGCCTGGTTTTGGACTGCATGAATTGGTCCTTCTTCAGGTGGAAATAAATGCAAAGGTGTAGTCCAGGAGGACACGTAGCAGCATTGAACCACCTACATGCAATCCTTCCACGGGACCCAAATTAGAGTACTGTGAAGTAAAACCTCCTGAAATTCATACAGCGTAGACACTAGCTCCTCCATCGCACAGAGCTGCTGCTAGCAGTCTGCATCACTTGCTGACATAGACTTAGCCATAGTAAAGAAGTGGCTATTCTTAATATCTCTGCAAAATTTGCTAATCCTGAAAGTCTCGTTAGATACCAGCAACAGAAGACATTTAAAAGTTTTGTCTTAAATAACTTGACTTAAATGTCTGCAGACAAGCTGAAATATATCCGTACAATCATCATTCCCAGAACAGAACTCTAACCATTGGGTAGCATCTCATTTTTTACTTGAAGATAGCAAAAATGAATTGCTAATGCCAAATTTCAAGAAAAATATATCTGTTCTTCAACAGCTTTATCAACAGAGAAAAATCACCACTATAAATGAAGGAGAAATCAAAACAAGTTCTGCTTCCTGAAATAAAGCAGCAGAGGTAGGTCACAGTGAAAGAAGCAACAAAGTCAATGTCCCAACCCTTAGTGCAGGCATTGTTTGTGAATCACTGTTACAGAATATACTCTAGGTAATAGCCACAATTCAAGATAATTAAAAACCGTTCAGTTTCTTCCCTTGAATTAATTTTAATCAAGCGAAAGCATGATGCAGCAGCAGAATTGACTAAATATATGTAATCATTACATTTTTAAAAACTTTATTAAGCAGGAGGCATTCAATCCATTAATTAGTGTATTGTCACAGGCAATTGGAAAGCTCAGCTCTTAATCCAAATAGAGTCATTTACAAATGGAGAAATACTGGATTATCATTTGCACAGACATTTTGATGCTGACTTACAGCATTGTTTCCTAAATTCAATGATTTATGGAAGAAATTAATATTTGAAAATGAAAATGAGCATATTTCATCATAATGTGATACAGATACTCTCTTTGACAGAAACATTATTGGTAATGGCCTTGAGCCAATACCTGGCCGTTATCTTATTTGTACAAGGCTGCGCTTGAAAATCAGGAACAATAGCTGAGAATGCATTATTTTATTCGGCTCAGCCATTTTGGTTCCTTCTCCTACATTGGATTTGTACAGCTGATGCTCAATATGTTTACTGGAAAATTCACAAGACCTATACAACAACTTAAATCCCATTAAAGCTTCGCATTGGGACTTCAGTGGTGCATCAGCATGGGCAACTTTCACCATAAATAATGACCCTTTTGGAGCAAGGTTTCAACTCTAATTAGAAAACACTTTTGTTACTCTCCAAGTGCAAAGCTTCCCGGTGTCTCAGTGGTGCATACTTTTCTCTGCCCAGGACTGCAATGGCTCTGAAACGTATATGGCTGCCTTCAGCCACAATGTACAGATGGATTGGGTTATAATCCATAGCAAATTTTAAGGTCCTCACTCAAAAAAATGCACGTAATTTAGAAATGCGTGTAGTTTATAATTTGCAGGGGAAAAATTATTATTTTTTTTTCTTTTACCAGCCAGGATTCATTGTAAACTGTGGAAATTTTTATGAGGATGGACGATTTCTCAGCATCTGTTTTCTGTGCTTCATATATTCTTAATGGCTTTCTCCCCATATTTACTTTTCAGGCTGATCTCTATATTACGATCACTCTCTCCCACTTCAAATCTACCAGCAAGAAGAAGGGGATATTTTAAGAAATTCTAAGCTTTATACAACTCCCTGACTGAGTCAGATTAGCCTTTCACTTACACAGTCTAAATGAATTCTGCGTAAGCCTCTCCTAGCGAAGCTATAATATCATTTTCCAGCCATCCCATCCTCTCTCTGTACCATCAACTCACCAAGTGCTGCAAACGTGGTGGAGCAGCCAATTATAGTGGAAATTAAAACTAGTAATGTATTCAGGAATTCAACAGAAGATAGGATATAAGCATGTATATAGCATGTCTACAGCAGCTGAATTAGCAAGATATTAGAAGTCATGACAACAGTAACACAGTCATTTCTTGCCTTTCTGACTTAAATTCAGACTGCAAAACTGTAAAGGAAGAAGAATAGGAATAATTTTAAATTAGGAGCCCAGTTTCTCCAGTTGAAGAATAGGCAGTTGTGTATAAATAGAAAGAATGACAACGGCATTATGTAATATGCCTGTAACTGAAGGGGAGGGTATATTCTTATTATAAAACTTCCACTTTGAGTCATTACTTATTTTCCTTAGTATTCTGAAATTCAGATGTATACTCTTTGACAAAGGTGAATTCTGGGGAAATTATTAGAAAGCTGGAATAGCAACTGACCACTGTTTATTTTCTATAAGGATTTTTATTCCAAGTGACCTTTGAAATTATTAGTACTATTGTCAGATTTTATGCTTGTCCCAGCTTGTTCAGAGATGGAATTTGGGCTCTCTCTGTGAGTAATAACTCTGTATTTCTAGATAAAATATTTAATAAGCAGAAAATTTTACACTGCAGGAACACGCTTTGCACTTGACCCTTGACTTCCCGCATCGTAGACCTAAGTTTAGCCTTTATCTCTCCTCTGCTTTTATTCTGTATAGTTTAATATATTAATTATCTGGAGAAATTCAAAAAAGCAAGATCTATGTGTATGAGGCAGAGTGAATTCAATGCTTTGTTTTTGAGCACTTTTCATTTAAGTCTACCTTTTAAATAGGCCTTTCAAACTGTCCAGGATTACGTGATGTACATGAAGGAAACTGAGATGTTCACTGAGAAAGAAGGTAGAGAATGGAGTGAGCAGAATCAGCCAAAAAAAATCTACTGTTCTCATGAGAAAAAAAAGAAAAAAGAGAGACAAAATTACTCTTTTACAATGAAGAAAGCTACAAGATTTCACTCTATAAAATAAGGAGAGATTGTTGCCATGGCACCAGCAAAATTTCTCCTTCACTTAAATGCACACACTGAACCTTTCTTGACAGAATAAAATTATAAATGTGCAAGGTAAAATATTTTCTGTTACACTTCCTCATAGTATATTAAATAGATATTTGCATTGTATTTCGATGAAATCATACAGGTAATCATCTCTTGCAGATCTATTTCAAAGCAAAGCAACAAGCATTGTATTGACATTGAAATGCATGTCTTCAGAAGGCACTAGGTAACTCAAGGCACGTAGAAGGATATACATTGACTTCTGAGCTATTCTCCAGCAAAGACATATTTCTCAGCAACGGGAAACTCTCTTAACCTGGACAAAGTCATATTCAACAAATATGCAACTGGCTTAAACTTTTTATCTGGGATGACTGAATGACTCAGAGTCACGTTCCTGGGGCTCTGTTCCTCATGCTCCTACCGTTATTATTACTCTGTGGCCTAAAATAGTATAATCTTATGTTCCAGTCTATTTGTCTTTATAACGCGTATGGTATTTTGTGCCAATTTCCCCAAGCGCTCTGAGCACTTCGCAGGAAAACTTTTATTCAGGAGTTCTTAAGACACACACTCAGATAGCTATTCAGTGCCCTAATGTGAAAAGGCACCGCTAGATTTTCATCGCACTTTAAATAGGTAGGTGTCCATTTCATGCAAAAAAATTTCACACCAGACCTTAATGTCAGTACAAGCATTGATTTTATATGATGATATTATACCATCTTGCACCTACAATTGGTCCTTGCAGATACAGTAAATTTAATGACAGACATTTTGGAAACAAGAGGTACTACCTACTAGCACTCAAATAATCTATATTCTTCCATAATACATGACATATAATTGTCCCTTATGCTAATTTCTGGATAAGGAAGAAATGCGTATTTTCAAAAAGACCACTGACTCATTAAAAATCCCAAGTTGCTAGAAAATCACCAATCTTTGAATAAGGTACTATAATAGGGGTTTTTTAAGTTTATGAACTAATTTACAAATGTGAGCATCATTTCTACCTGAGTTTATTTCACATCAACTTCTAGGCATTAGATTATGCTGCACTTGCCATCAGCTGAAGTCCTTCCCCATGTGATACACAGATGTGATCAAGCCATCTTTCAAAGTCCTCTTTGATAGACTGTGCTCTTTTAGGTGTCACCAAAGCAACTTTTGCACCCTTCTGGACAAGGGACATAAACAGCGCAACAGTAATTTCACTAATGCCGTACACACAGGTAATACCATTTCCTAATTCCCAATGGAAAGTTCCTTCTTCATAAACCCTCTCAACATGTCTTCTCATAGCTAGAGCTTTGCACAGGGAGCTCATAGTCGGTTGATTATCCAGTATGACCTGAAAGTCTTTTCCAGAGGCAATACTGTCTTGAACACAATCCCTCAGTCTGGCAATTTGACCTACATTCACTGTCGCTAGATGCGTAATACTGCATTTGGTTATGCTGAAGTTGGACTTACTTGAATAGGAAAGGAAGCTGTTCAGATCATGCTGTATAATCAGCTTGTCCCTGAGTGGACAAATTTGAAACTTTACATTCCCTCCGCAGGATCCAGAGTCTTTTTCTGTAAAGGAGAGACTTCATCCTCCAGTGCTCTCTACTTCGCTCTTTCCACACCAGCACGACACTCTAGAAAAAGTACCGAGAAGGAAGAAAGATTGCAGCTTCATGTAGTCATTTATTTAACTCTATTTTGCCAGTTACCAATCCACGCCCCACCATTTCATCTCCCCGGTGCTAAAGCCACTCACTTTGGACGGATGAACCGTGCTGCACGTGGATCTAGAACATACATCTGCTGCAGCACCCCATCGCCCTTCCCGTCTTTCTTTCAGTAAGCAACAGTGAAAACAGATCTAGTATTGTGCTTTGCTGCTTTCTTTCGAACGTGCTGCGTGCTACAGAGTGGCAGGAAAGATTATAAATAGAACAGAGCTGCTTTCTCATTACAGTGATTTTAATGAGAATGATAAATGGGTTCAAATAAAATAATTCAGGCTCCAGTGATAAGATCGCTATCTCTTCCAGTGCTGTATCTAACTCAATTTCATGATGTCATTATCTTCCCTGAAATATAATGGAATTTATGGCAATTTAAAGGATCAATCTTAGTATATTTTCTATATGCTGTGATCTCTCCAGCACAGGAAAACTCCTCTCACTTGATCTTCATTACGACTATACTTTCAGGTATTCCTCCTCCCAAATGAAAAAATTGCTAGCTACAGATTAACACATACATTGATCTGTGCATGCATAAAACACTTGGCTCTTGGTTGTTGTTTACTCCTAAAAGATCAGAGATCTTCTGTTATGACTTGTACTGAGATGAATAATGTAATTAAACAACACCCAGGAGAGAGAGGAATAAAAAATGCCTGAAGAAAAAACTCATTTGTTTTTCAGATTTTTTTTTTGACTGACAAACTTTAAGAAGGTTGCCAAAGACTACCTCAGGAGGAGTACAACAATCATCACCACAAAGCTTACAAGTGAAAAATAGATAAATAATCCTGAAACTTTATCATGAAAATTTTTCTATCAGAAGGTTATAGAGAACTGGAAGTTGACTAGTTACATTACCAGCACAGAGAAGGCATAAATCAAGGTGAAGGAACAGCAGGCTTAAATTTCAGCGAAGACAAGGTCAAGGCAAGGATTTTTGCCACAATAAAATTAAAAGCTATTGTTCCCTTTCATCATCCTCCTAGAAATTGTCTGGGTTGCTTTATGCTTTTCCTGGTCCCATGTAAGAAAAAAGAGGTAGAGTAGATCTGCAAGACTATGTTGTCATCTTCCAACAACCAGACTACTCATACAGCTTTGTGAATTCTTGATATTATTGACTGTTCAGATGTATCTGGTTTTTTCACTCCTAGTTCCTTGTGCAAAATACAAAGAGTCTGAAAAGTCACAAAATACATCTGCTTTTTCATGCCTCTTTTCAGGAGCCTGGTTTACGATTCTTGCTGAAAGAGGTGGGCTATGCAACACTGCTGCCAAAATGCTGTTTCACTGAGGGTTTTGTACAACATCCTTGCAGTCTTGGTAAATGCCAGAAACTGTTCCAAAAGTAAACAGAGCCTGACAGATTTTCATTGAAGCCAGCAATGAATAAATGCTAGTGCCATCAACAGAGTTACCTGAGTATTTCACCTAGTATGTTCCATGTCATTGCTAAACCTTAGCAAGGGAGCTAGAATGTCTCTTTTTCCCTCTCCTCCTCTCTTCCTGTGCCTGATTTTCAGGCTTGCACTTTTCTTGCTGAAAATCTAACTGGTTTAAGGTGATGGCAAGTATATTGTTTCTTGTTGTGTACAAGGAAGACCGCTCAAGACTTAACACCTTAGCCACTGCTGCCTAGTAGTGTAGACAATGCGACTCAATACCATAGCTGTCCCTTTAGCCCTGTGTTCTTATGGCTCTCAAACCTTAACTGTTGGGTCTTAATTCTTACGTGTTAGTGAAGTTTTCCAGCAATACCATAGCTCTGTGTACTTAACACCTGATATGACTTTTTGGCGTAGTAAATTTTGTTCGCCTCCACTCTTCTTCCTGTTACGTTTGTCAGCCTCATTAGCCAAAACACAAAGACATACGGTTAACACATGGCCATTTTTGCTGACCTTATGGGCTAAATACTAGCTGAGTTTTTATGGAAACACAAGCCTGAATGTTTATGGCAATATTTACCCAGCCCTTTGTTCTCTGCAGAATGAAGAAGCCTGTATTGTGCATTGATGATGAGATTCCCCCCTGCTGACTTATCTAACTATAACATAAGAAAATAACCCACCTTGACAAAACCCTTCTGATTTGAGACCCCATTAAGCACCAAGTTTTCAAAAGCATTCCCTTTAACTCAGAAATGTCACAGCCTTTTTTATTAGGGCTGAAATTATGGAATGAAAAGATCTCCTCTTCTCTGCGCTCCAGTTAGGCCCTCAACCATTCCTGCATGTACCGTCTGTATGCATGGAAGTGCTTCAGGGTGAAAAGTGCTATATAAATGTAAGCTGCTCTTAATTATGGCACTTGAAGGAACATTCAGATAGCTTAGTTTCTCAAAGCAAACCTACATTAATGTTGCTGTATGTTCTAAATTTCATTTTCTCCACACCTTTTAGTTTGCCACTCTGTCATCAAAGAAATACAAACTCACTATCCAACACACCTCTAAACCTGGATATACTCTCCCTGCTGATTCAACTGCAACAACTGACGAATATATATAATTCCTGGAGCTCAGCTGAGGCTGATGTGAGGCAAAAACTCAGAAAGGAAGACGAGAAAAAACAGTTTGTTTTATATGTACGTATATATCTATACATCTTACAACATGGGAGAGAGGGTACTGAGCAGGAGGATCCAGAGTGAAGCTGCTCCACACAGATTTTCCTTGGATTTCAAGAGATTATGTTAAAATGTAGCAATTAAAAGGGAGGCGCAGGATGATAAGGATTATAATCAAATTTGTTCTTCTGGAACATCTTCAAAGCAGTGTTCTCAAATAATTTCATTAAAGAATCAAATCTTATATGACACAAATTTACTAAGGGATTGAAAGGCATTTTCACCCATCGCCAGGATGACCACCTGGTGTTTAACTAGCAGTTAATACTACCCAAAAGTCACGTTAGGCTTTCTGAATGCAGGAGGCTATACCACTGTTTAGTTTCTATGATCCACAGCAGAGAAGTGATTTTGATTCCCAGATGTTTTTTGATTATCATAACGCAGCAGTAACCTCATCGTTTGATGGTCTGCATCTCTCTTCAGCACTGCAAGTTTCCTCTTTGAATGTAAACCTTACCACTCTTATCAAAATTAGCTTGCTGAAATATATTTAGTATGGGGCTATCCTTTAAATGCTTTATAGATAAATCTGAAGAACTCAATTTGTTAACTTGAGCATCTTGCTAGAACCATGTGACTGCTATAAACTTTTATTTGACCTACAGTCATACTGAGATGTACATCTTCCATGCCAAATTTCCGTTTGCTAGGAAACCTGCTCAGTCTAGACCTTTCATGTCGCAGGCAGCAGGCTGCTGGTAGAATGCTTTCTATAAGGTTTTGTTCCATTTTTGATCTGGGCCAAGTGGAAATCCTATCGGGTTAGAAGGCTTTCAGACTGAATGGATATTTTTTCCCATGCTGAGGCAAGAAGCAATTCTGTGCATGGCTGGATGATTGATTACATTAATGCTTCAGAGATTTACACTGCATTGTTACCATGCATCACAGTACTAGGAACCCAGGCTGCGGAAATTGTCTTTTACCTACAGGTAGGATCCACTCATGCCCTAAGAAACTGTTTCACCCAATGTTCATCTTGGAGAGGTAAGAAAGACAGAAGGAAAGCAACACCTATTGAATTAAGAGTAATTATCCAGCTACTGGTAGCTCCTGCTGTCATCACTCTGAATAAGAAAACAATTTGATTTTCTCATGTAGAAAGATATGACGGGCTTCCGAAAGAAGGCACTATGGTTGAAGATTCAGAGAATCTATCTGTAGACAATAACATGACTCACATCAAATGCTGGGGAAGATGCCCGTGGTATGCAGAACCTCTAGATTTATATGTCTGTGTTAAAGGACACTTACATATGAAGAAAACAGAATAAGCAGTCACAGGCTACATGTAAAATCATCTATGGTGACTGGAAATGTCAAAACACAGTATCCCACATGATGCTCATTTACTAGGTAGTGGTAGGATATTGAGATTCCTCACCTCTGAACCCTAAAAAAATAAAATAGTAAGGGCTGTGTTGCAGCAATCAGGGTTGTGCTTTCATAGACTGGGTAAGAAGATGAGCCTAAAATGCCCTGACAAGAGAGAAAGACACAGAGATATGCTCAAGAACTGCTGGGAGAGCACTGGGGGACTGCAGAGGGTAGAAAGTGCCAGCATGGATTGCCTCTTGTGTATACTATCTTCAGGAAGGTAGACCCTAAAATGAACCACCCAAATTACATCCCACTTCCATCTCAGAGGGTTGATTTGTCTGGGAACAAGAGGCAATTTAGGCAATTTGGACTAGGAGCAAACTGGGATCCACATTATTGACACTAGAAAGACTCAAAATCTGTAACAGGGCAGGATCAGGCAGAAAACTGGGCTTCCCCAGCACAGAGGAAAGGACTAGAGGTGGGTAGAACAGACCACCATGGAGCAGCTCCAGACTTCTCCTTGAAGAGTTGCTGCTGCTTTAAAATGGAAGGTATCACCTTCCTTCTTTTACACTTCCCTTTGGGAAGGCAACTCATGCAACTGCAACTTCCTGATACATATCCAGACAACATGAGAGCAAAAAATGGAAAAGCATTTCATAACTCATACCAGCTCAGTGGAATCTCATTATCTTGCTTGGTGTGGCTGTTACAGTGTCTTAACTGTTTTCTGTATTATTTTCCATCTGCTGTCTTAGAAATTATGCTTTGGTTTTAGGCTGATGGATATTTCATTGTAAGAAAGAAAGGAATTTAGAATTGGAGATCTGAAACCAAATGCTGATGGTGCCACTTAGGTCAAGATTCAGGACCAAACCCAGCAGTCAAAACTCTGCCTCGCTGTCATCTCCCCACAAATTCTGTCTGCCTAAGCCCTATCCTGGCTCTGATGGTGTCTGCCCGCTCTTTAAGCATGCAGCATCAGAATTGCAGGGCACAGAAGGAAAGAACAAAAAAAATCCATCATTCATGTTTTACCAAATGACTACTCTAAAGGTTTTTTACCTTTTTGTCATCTAATATTTTCAAAATTCACCTGAAGCAAGTGAAAAATGGAAATTACTTATTGGCCTCCAAATTATCTTATTTTGAATTAATACAAGATGTAGAAACAGATTATTGACTTATAATTATTTCTTAATGGGATAAAAAACAGTGGATTTCTCGAAGTATAAGTCAAGGTTCAGAAAATTCTTCCCTGACACACTTCTGTTAAGAATAAAATCTTTCTCTTCCTACTTACAAGGACAATTCATTTTGCAGCCCAAACTAGCAGAACTTTTAATTCACTGAGTAGCAGTCTACGCTTTTACAGTTAAAGAACACATTTAGTTGCTTCCCTTTTGGCCAACATTGATGAATTGCCAAAAATCACCTTGTTATCTGTGTTCACCTGCTCTCACACAAAATTACAATTCAGACATCTACAACATTCTCTAGATAAAATGCTTCTGCAAGTCAGGATGTTGTCTGTCCCTCTCAAAAGTCAGAGAACATGGTGTTCTCATTCAGTCTAAATGCCACGGATGATTCAGATTTAGTTCTGATTAGAGCCTGGCGATTGGAAGCTGCAGATAAAGACGAAGAGATGGAGTTTTAGTATGTGCGTAGTTTGGGTGGGCACAGCTGTGATAAATACCTTAGCAAAAGTCTGACAGTGAGTAAGGAGCACCTGTAGTCCAGAAGAACTCCCATCGTAACAGCTTTCTACTACAATTGTTAGTCAAGTTCTACCAAAAGCTGAACTACCCCACTCAAACACCCCAAGCAGTGACTTTTTGTTGTTCTACCGGTAACTGCTGAATTAAAGAGTATAAATTTCACCATACCAGCATTCCCTGCTGTAATTTGCACAGGATTAATTTATTTTTTCTTCTTAAACTCCCTAAGATTTTATGGGGCTTTAATGAGTAACTAAAAAGGATCCAGACTTGTTAAGCCTCTGACAGATGTTCCTTAATACTATCATCATTCTTGGTCTTTTCAGAGACTAGACAACTGGGATTATATTTTGTGGTCTGGTATGCAATCTTTATTAGAGTTTAACTATTTCATTAGCTTGTCTTATGAAGATGCTGTGTTGATGGATCCTATTCCAACTTAGTTGCTGCTGATTATGTTTTTCATTTTTACAAGCATAGCCACAGAGTGTGTACCCAGTATATCACCTGTGTTTACTTTTTAGGGAGATAACAAGGCTTACCAAACAGTGTCCTTCTGTAGACGAAATGGTGTCGCCTAGTAGGTTTTTATTGCTGTATATACTTTGAGAGCATAATGCTCTTCCTTTGGATATATCAATTTTCTTCACCTCTTCTTCCTTTACACTAGCATAATGTTGTCTGTTCAGAGATAGGAATAATTTCCTTTTCTAATAGCACAGAAAAATATCGCATCAGTTGTAACTCACAAAAATACGTCTAAGTTTGGGGAGGAAGTGTGGCAGCTACACAGGATACGAGAAACATGATAAAGCCAAGTATACTAAGGTGGCAAAGGTGAAAAGACATGTAGCTAGATATCCTACTCTAGTATTTTTACTAGAACCCTACATTTCTTTTCCCAAGAAAAAAACCTGATGTTTTTCAGAAGGCTTTAAGAAAATGAAGACAGTGTAAATATCTAGTGCTCTTCCTTCTTGGCACAGCAACCAAACATTCTGGCCACACTTACAGTATCTCATGTAAATCTCACAGACCCCCAAATGGGACAGAAAATTGATCCTCGAGCTTCAGCTCCAGATATAACATAACACTTCTGATGTTAGCACCAGCTATCTACGTGTTGACTTTATCGGTGCCTACAACTAACAGAACTATGGAATATTGCCATGTAACTTACCTGTAGCCAGTAGAGTACGGATACCTACTAAAAACATGTTCTATGCCGCTATTACCTTAAGTAGCCCACGTTGCTTACCTGCCTCCCCAGGGTCCCCAGTAATTGCCTGGTAAAGCTCCCTTTCTGGAAGCATCTTTGCACTAACAGAACAAACCTCTCACAGATTTCCTTCTCAATACTCCCACTGCTTTTTGCATTCCTTCTGAATAGTGAAAAACAAATTCTCTAATGACATTTAAGAGGGGTATTTTTGAAAAATTATTCTGCCTTTACTTATTTACCTTAATAAAGTTAGAAGAGCCATAAGTTTATAATTACTTAGAAACACGGCTCATTTAACATGTTTTTATTTCAGTAGTTAGCAGGGTGCATAGTTGGGGGTGGTTTGTCACTTTATTTATTTATTTACTTATTTATTTACTTACTTACGCTCAGTGCTAACTCTCTAGCCTGCCTTTGCAATAAGTGCAGATGACTCCAAGCTATTCCTTATGAGGTTCACCAGGAGGATGCTTCCTATCCCAGAATCCAATCAGGTTTTCTGGTTAATCAAAGTCCTTGAGAGTTGAATGTTTCCTGTTCCCTAATCACATCTGTGAATGCTGCGTTAGGGAATCTTTTTTTGCCAGCTTTAATGACTTCTCCTTTTGAATTGGACTGAAAACACTGTATTTAACCATGTATTTTTTACAGGACTTAAACTCTAGTTAATGGAAAGAGGGAATAATCTTCCTAAATCTCTTTTTATTTCTCTTCTCCATGTTGTGTAAGGTGGTCATACAGCCGTGTCTTTACCCACCTCACTCAGCAGTTCTTTTTTGTCCATTTAAAGTGCCCTTGTCCACTTAAGTGCTATCTATTTCCTATTTCCACATTTTGCTGCCATCTTTTATTTTCTTTCCTTCCTCCTCCCCAGGTTTCTTAAAAGAGATAAAGCAGAAAAGGCCCAAAGCTCAGCATAAGGCTATGTCTGCATTTACAAGTTGTGCAACACAACAGGAACGTATCTGTAGAGTGACACAATTCTTGCTGGAGAACTGACATCCACGCTACAGAAGTTTCAAGAGTTATATTTCAGAGGAACTCTAACCTGAATACCCATTAATGACTACAGTACATTAGGTGCAATTCTTGAACACATCTACCACTTTAATTTCACTGGAAAGGGAACCAGTCTGTGTGTTCATAGATTATCGCATGATACAAAACACAACACGGTAAAAGGAGAGATAATTGGGTGATTTCCTTTAAAAACAGACTCCTGAGTTAAGTTGTTCATGTAGACATACCCTAAGTCACTGAATCCACAGCAATTCAAATCCTAAAGTTACAATTTTCATACAGCCAATTTCATCAAAAAACACACTTAAAGGATGCTGGACCTCAGTTACTGAATAACAAGATAAAGCATTCATCCAGGAGACAAGAAACCTGAGTACATGTACAGTTCAACAGGAGGGACGTCGGTCAGTATCTCACTGCCACACAGAGTACATAATCGCTGGCTAATGCAGTCAGAAAGAAAAAAGCATACTGGATCCCTTCTGTAGAAGATGAACTACCGTGAGGCCAGAAATTCAAGCTTCGGAGGACCAAAAAAAATATAGACTAGAAGATGTTTCCATCAGCTAGGATGAAAATCAAAAAGCTTGCATTTTATTCCCACCATTGTTTGTGCGTTTTAAATTGCCCAGTCACTGGCTAAAGAAAACAGAAACCACACTGTGAGCAACCTTCAAATTCAGGAAAAGCATACAGTTCCCCATCTGACAGAAAGCAGTAAATTGTATGTCAGTCTTGAAGCAAGCCTTGTACCTGAAGGAGACTTATGCATGGTGCTCAGTGACCGGGACAGAACTGAGGAACTTCTGCACGTTGCTTCTGGACCACAGCAGAGAACAGCAGGCGTTGCAGGCATCCACCTCCCCGATTTCTGCAAACATGTTAGTATTTATGTTCAAAAACCTCAAGAATGCTACACTTCAGAAAGCAAGTATTTCTAGGGCTTGAAGGGTACTGGAAAACGCTTCCTAGCCCTGGGCATCTAAATTCCATCTGCATCCTGCAGGCAAAAAAAGAGGTATTGTTGGCTTCTCCCCTGTGACATTTTTGGGTGATCTGCACTTGCTTAATTCTCAACAACTTGCTCAGCTCAGTAGGGAAGTAGGGACTTCAGTGATTAGTATCATCACTGCTGAAACGTCATCCTTCACATTCCTTCCTCCTCTCTGTTTTTCTTTCTTACACTGAGAAGCCATCGGTTTCTCACATTCTTTGCTTTCAGCTTTCTTTACAGCTAAAAGGCTCTATGACTCAAGAGAAGGCTTATGTCTGTCTCATTCTGGGTCCTAATGGGGAAAGGTAAATTGCAGAGAAGCTAGCAAACAAGAGAGGTCTTGATATTAGCTTTAATTTTAAAAGAACTAACTCTTCTGCTAATGGAGCTTATTAATTAGCAAGGGATCCTTAAGAACATGAGGAAGTAGCAGCTTTATGAATACTCTTTTTAATGTCAATTTTTTTCTTCGGGGTAAGATGCTGAACTGCAGCGCTTCATTACTGTACAAAATCAGAATTTCATACAGTAAAACAAACACAAGTATGAACTGAAGAGGCATTCATTGTCAGGCGTATTTGAAAAGGATTGCAGGCATCCAGGGAATGTTTCTGTTTGTTGGTTTAAAAGGCCTTTTAATCTGCATCCAATTTCCTCCTAAATCTTCAAGCATTTCAGCACAGCCTTTTCACACAATGTAGAGTGTGACGCATGCCTTGCACATAATTTTACCCTGGCTCAGGATTTGAACTAGCTGCTAGTGGTAATGGAATATGGAGCTGTCATGTGTTCTGCTATTTCAAACTCGAGCAAGGAGATGAAGAGACTGAAAATAGTTACTCGTCTGACTCTCTGTGTTCTGTGTCACTGGAGTTCGAGTTTCTCCTTTAATTTCGGAGAAAATCCTGTGAAGTATCACCATCTGCCCTGTCTTCATACTTTCCCCTGGACACCCACTGCTGGCTGCTGTCAGCGGTAATATACTGCACTGGATGGATCTGACAACGGCTACAGTTGTTTTTTATGCTTTTCTGAAATTTTAGTAGATCAGAACTACCTCACTTTGCAACACTCACCCTTAAATAATACCTTTGGCTGATCTCAGTAGAAAGGCCAAAGCCTGACTTTCTTCCCACCATAATGCAATTGGTCTTGTTGCCTTCAGTGGAAGTTGTATTAGGTTTGAACACAGAAAATTGCAGAACGAAGAACCTAAAGTGCTTTCTCCTTCTCCAAGGTTATCTTTTGGATCAGATTCAGGTTTTTCAGAGTACAATAACCTTCTGTTTTCAACTACCCAAGAGGAACAGAATAATACTGGTACCAGTCATACGAGCGATGACTCCCGGTGTACCAACATCATTCCTGGGACACTGACATAGAGATCAGCACATAGCTTCTGTGTCAGCTGTACTACCTTAAGAAAGAGAGACAGGCAGCTAAAAAAATCTGCAGGAATATATACCTTGTGTAAGAAGAAAACATCGTTAACCAAACGTTACACCTAGGTCTATATACAGAAATTATATTGCTATCAGTCAGACTCATACATTCTGAACATGAGCCAGCAGTGTGCCCAGGTGGCCAAGACGTCCAACAGCAATAGTGTGGCCAGCAGGAGCAGGGAAGTGATCGTGCCCCTGTACTCGGCACTGGTGAGGCCGCACCTCAAATCCTGTGTTCAGTTTTGGGCCCCTCACTACAAGAAGGCCATTGAGGTGCTGGAGCGTGTCCAGAGAAGGGCAACGAAGCTGGTGAGGGGTTTGGAGCACAAGTCTGATGAGGAGCGGCTGAGGGAACTGGGGTTGTTTAGTTTGGAGAAGAGGAGGCTGAGGGGAGACCTCATTGCTCTCTACAGCTACCTGAAAGGGGGTTGTGGTGAGGTGGGTGTTGGTCTCTTCTCTCAAGTAACTAGTGATAGGACGAGAGGAAATGGCCTCAAGTTGCGCCAGGGGAGGTTTAGATTGGATATTAGGAAAAATTTCTTTACTGAGAGAGTGGTCAAGCATTGGAACAGGCTGCCCAGGGAGGTGGTGGAGTCACCATCGCTGGAAGTGTTCAAAAAACATGTAGATGTGGCGCTTCAGGACACAGTTTAGCGGGCACGGTGGTGTTGCGTTGATGGTTGGACTTGATGATCTTAAAGGTCTTTTCCAACCTTAAGGATTCTGTGTGATTCTGTGATACAGATCCAAGGGCAGAATAAAGCTGCTAGATAGACTTTCACTGTAGAGCTGTAATTATTCACATTGTTTTTCTCAACATAATTTTAGATTAACATACTGTAAAACTGTGCAGTGAGTAGGGTAAATCCCACTTTCCAGCTGCAACAAGATTCCAGACCAAGATGCTTCCTGATGAATACATAAGCCAGTTCTGCAGTCAATGAAACTATGACATGATGTTGAAATATCAATCCAGAGTCTTTTGGACAGCATGCAGAAGAAATGCAATAGGTTATTTACTTGGTGTTCAATATTCTTTTGTTATGGAAGTCATTTTGTATTTCTTTCCAATTAGAGGGAAAGGTTCACACAAAGTGCAATCTGTGTTTGAATTACATTATCTACATGTTCACAGGCTTTTTTTGCCATTTATGATGTTAACTGCAGGTGTCAAAGATCCCAGGCTCTGGCATTCATCATGAGCCAGCACACAAGAGATTAGTTTCTGAACTCAGCTGGAGAGTACAAATCCAAAGGCATACTACTACCTGTCTCAAAACCAAAATTTTCCCATAATAAGGAATTAACAGCCTTTGTGCACCAGTCTTTGCCAAAATCTCTTAATCTGGCACTCAAAATGATCAGCTGGTGGAAAATAGAATAATTCCAGTGGTGTACCCAAAATATCAGCTGGGGATTAGGATAAAACTTGGTCCTAATGAAGTTAATGGCAGAATTCCCGCTGATCGCAATGGGACCCGAATGTGACAGCTGCATATAAACCAGAGCAGATTGGTTTGAGCCTTTCAGCTCACTGTACTTCCTTGGAAACACACAGAGGCTTTCACAAGTCCTTTTGTCCACTCCAGCAACTCAAAGGAGATTTAAAATTACCTCGAGGCTAATGCTGAGCAGTACAGATACAACTGATTTTTAGTTCTCTGCTGTATAAGAAAAAATAAAAACGAAAAGTTGTTTCAAGGTTTTCTCAGATGAATATTCCATTAACTTTCTAGATCATTAAAATTCTAAAAATTACTAGCCAAGCCAAAACCTGTTCAATTTAAAATGTTTTGCAATGCAGTTTAAAAATAAAGAAAAACATTCTGATCATTCAGTTAAACAAAAAAGTAATTTTTAATTTAAAATCTACCAAAATACTTTTTAGAACAGCTTTTCATTTTTGACGTGAACTAACTGGAACAATGCTTATAAAAGTTGTTGAAACTTCATTTCCCCAAAAATAATGTTGGTCAAAAAAATCCTAGCTCATTTTTTGTAGATTTGACCACTAGATAGCATGAGGCTGGCAGAATGGGTCACAAGCTGCTTCTGGACTCCTTCCCAAAACAAGTGGCTTGTGGTGATTTAAAAACATCTCAAGACAAAAGAAAAGTGGGTTTAGTAACCCTAGCTGACAGAATTGCTTCTCCTGTCATGCAGCTACTGTACCTTAAACTGAGGGGCAGTTCAGTCCTTTTATCCTGGGATAAAACAGAGATTGAAAAGGAATCTGCCTTCCACCAGGCTTCTTCAGTGCCTACCCCGCTATTGCACTTGCATATTTCCTCCCTGTCCTTTGATTTTTCTGCTAGCAAAGTAGCTTAGGACTTCTATACTGAGGCCCACCACTCTGTAGGGTTACCTAATTATGCCTATGAAAAATGAATTTTACCTTCTTTTCCTACTGTTTCTTTGCCTTTACAGCCCATATCACAGGCATTTATTTACCAGGAAGAATAAGGTCAGGGTCTTCTATTTTTCTTTGAAGAGGGTTACACAAACCTATCCTATTTTTGCTTGATTTAATTACCAATTCTGTGAGGAAAGCTCTCGCACAGGTTCTATTACCGTTACTTTGCTTCAGTTGCTACTTGGGGCCATTGTACTGCCCGTTTCAGATATGCCTCCAGGCAGTTTTGCCCTGCTGAGATCTTTTTTTGACACCCTGAGAACTACTGATGAGTTTTCGTACCCCTGTTGGCAGTGCAACCTGTCTCCTTGGCAGCTCAAAATGACGCCGTGCTGGTCGGACTGCTCTCCGGCACGCTTCAGGTACTCTTTTCTTGGCATGCAATTTTCAACAGGTGGAATTATGCTCGGAGAGGCCCTTGGTAGCAGCCTGTACTACAGCAATTGCTTAAAGGAGCTGCTCGTTCAGAAGAAATGACGCTTGCATTGTCATGCAGGCTGCTGATCATTGCCTGGCACCTCTGCCCTCAAGGCAAGGGTCCAAACAACTTGTGAGAAGGCACTTTGCCATCTCGGCAGATGGACACGAGCATAAGCAGCTTAGGGACTATGTCTGCGTATCAAGCATAGGCATAGGCATTGAGGGCATCATTGCCAGCCAAGAATGCCGCGACTGCTGTTTATCTTCCGCTTAGCAACCAAGAGTTCAGGGAATATGCCATTGCTAATTAAGACCTGGGCTGGACTCGGTTTCAAAAGTATAAAATACGACTGTGCAAAGCGAGTGTCTGTCTGGCTTGAATCGAGCAGCGAATCCTAAGAGGGGCCAAGGGAGTTTTCATGATGAAATCTGCACTGGGGCTGATCAAAATGAGGAAACGATGCCCCAAAATGTGGCCGTTGCATCAGACTCAGAAAAAGAGTAAGGGAAGGGTGAATGGGGAAATCAATGTTAATATACGGGTAGTTTTATATTTACTCAAAAGAAAAAGTAAAACTTGCCATAATAAAGATGTGTAGTTGAAATGGGTAAAAATTTAGGCCAAGTATGAGAAAAAAGTCTGATTGTAAATTGCAGATGCAGCATGATACAACTTGATAAATTATATCTCTTCAAACTGTTGTCTAGCCCTATGCAAAAAGACAGACCAGATTCAATTGTCTTCACCAAAATGTCTTTCCACAGTTCTACCAGATTTCCAAAACAGTGCAGTCCTGGCAGCTACTTTCATTATCACTACGCTTGTATCTGTATTAATATTTGAGTTTATATATTAACATTTCTGTCAGAGGACCTTCATATATAAGAAGAAAATTTATGAGGGAACATCTTTGCTAGTATCATAAAAACACTGCAAGGCCATCACATCCCCTTGCATTGTTTCATAATACAAATTGATAATACAAATATTTTGGGATACAAAGTAAATTAGAAGAAATTTGCAGTTTTGCAGTTTTGCACTGCCTATTACCATGCACTTTTTCCTACTGTAACTATTTAAGGTCTAACACAAAGCACAGTGAAGTTAGAATTTCCTCAGTGAAATAACCTTTTCTCATTTATCACACTTCAAGTCACTCAGTTTTCATTCGAACATCCTGATGACCTACACAGTCAGACATGAATGTCAGTTGAACTATTACAACTCATTTCAACCTCTTTGCAGCGCAGTCAGAGCCCCCCAACACACCAACAAAAAGTCAATTAAATGGATGTTCTTTGCTTACTTACAAGATGTAGGTCAGCTATCAGGTTGAAGATGACGCATTAGCCTTATCCTCTCTGCTAGCTGGCAGAATATCTAATTTTGGCAGGGTTGATTTGGAAAAAATGTAGAAAAAGATTGCTGTCTGTCACAAATCAGAAGTACAGAGTGCCGTGACTGGGTTTTGTAAAGCTGGAGGATGAGCACTGGGCAGCGCCTGAAGAGTATTAAGGAACACAAAAACCTGAAGAAAGTACCCAGTAGCTAAACAGCAACCAGCACTAGATGGCACACAGACAATGAAAATGTGTGCTACTAAAGTAGTACTGGTTTTTTCTGGTTTGCCTTGAGCTTTTTTATCCTGTTCCACAGTACCAAAGCCAAAGCTAACAAGGAGAGTAAGCACTTGCAAGTCAGGCACTCCACAGTCAAAGTTGCACTTGCAAATACCCAGCTCTCCAAAAGGTCTCCAAAACCCTGCCTGAGGCACCACTGCTCCACAAGCAGTGCACTGGGAGGGTGAAGGACCTCCAAATGGGCACCCAAGGATGTTTAAAATGCATATATGGTACTAAAGCTAGACACTGGCATTGGGGCTGTTCTAAACGTAATTGTCTTTCTTGTCTCCAGCTTCTCGTTTTCTGTGTCCACCCTCTCACAAATTCACACACTTTCCCTCTGAGGCTTGCTCTAGCTATTCACCTCATCTTCCATTTCACTAGCCCTCCTCTAGCATGGCCATCCAGACTGACTATCCTGCATAAAAATTCTTGCACGTCCAAGCTCCAGTAAAAAGGGTCTGGCACACCAGCTCTCCCCTGGGACTCTTACCGCCTACCTGGAGACCAAGAGACCTAAACCCCTGCCAGGCTCGCTCTAAAGGGGACTTGTATGGCCTCCCATCACTAACCTCAGGGCTTGTGTCCCTATTCACAATGAGATTTCTTGGAAAACTGCCTTTTTCTTGTGTAAACTGTTTTCTCACAGTTCAGCTTCATTGCTGCCTTACCTCAACAGGTAAGCAGAGATCTGTTAGCGGTGGTGGTGCAGCCCATGCAGAGCCAGGCAGGCTGGAGAGGGACTGACCACCCTCGCCCGGCTGCTGCCCCAAGGATAGGGCATGCTGGAGCCTTGGCTTCTCCTCGTGCCTTCTTCCTCCAGAATTATTATCCCACAGTAATTAGTGTACACTTTTCACAAGGTTACTAAGGAGAAAAGACAGAGGAAAAAGAGAAAGGTAGAGTCAATGATCTTTCCTTGGGCCTCCTCGTGCTCCTGAGAAATGTATTTCAATAATTTATTCTGTGCCGTGGGGGAAGGCGAGGGCGGAGGCGCTTTTCGAAAGCAGCTGTTTTAGGAAACACTAAGCAGAAGGATGCGTTTGAAATGTGACCCTGACCTACTCCGTGCTTCACATTTTGCAGGAAAACACTTTTATCTACTGCAGATCCACAGCTTTTAGCCCTTTCCTGAAAGAAGAGGTCTCTGACCTGTCTTTGCAAAAGCTAAAAGGAAAAGAATGGTCCCTGCTTAAGACACAGTTGAAAGGGGAGATGATGAAAGAGCATTGAATAAACTATGAATCCTTGGAGCAGAACTCAACCTATCTATCCATCATGTAGTGCCCTACCCATGAAGCTATGTTCCTACTCCTGTAATCTTACTGGCCCAGTGAATCTTGAGTTCATTTGTATACAACAATCCAGATTCAACAGGACAGCTGAAGAGCACTGCCCACGCATATACCCCATTAACCACAGACACCTGAACTAGGCAAGAAAATGGGGCACGTGGGTCTCAACTCTGTAAGACAGGAAAGAAAGGTGAACATAATTCTTTTGCAATTACAAGCTACTGCATATAAGGGAAATGGCAGGGGGAGATTATCTTCCTTCTAAAGGAAAATGACATCTCCTGCATTTTGTTCAATCTTTCCAGTTCATAAGGCACTTAACTATGTGGAATCCCTTTTGAGATTTAATCACAGGATTATCTAATTACTGGATCTTGAATGTGAAGCCCATCAAACCCAAGTTATGAATTCATTGTTACTTTAGCTTGGTATCTGGACAAGGCTGAGTAAATCTGAACTCTGGCTGAAGAGGGAAAAGGAACATACTGAAATATAATCAGGTGCAGACACTCTCTGAAAGCCGACAGCAGTCAAAGGGCCAGCATCCAGATCCCGACACATAGAAGAAAAAGCATGAGTTCATGGCATATTTAAGCTCACAAAAGAAGAGAGCACTGGAAGAGAGAAAATATGTAATAAAAATGTCATGAGCAGTACAACTTTTTAGGTTTATTATCAAGTAAGTATGGTCCAGCAAAACAAGTTTAATGTGAAGTGTGGGTTCACTAGTTAATACATTAAGTAAATTCTTGGTTCAAAATTCCACTGGGAACAACAGTCATTAGGCACTGTCACCTACTGTAGATGGTTATGAAGGATCTTAATAGAGGAAGAAGCTATTAAACATTTCATCTTAATAATACTATCTGCTGTCTCATGGTCTACAGTAAGAGACATGAGAATTTTCCATGATAAATTTATCTTCTAGAAAAGGAAGAACTGCTACTTGCTACAGATTTTTGCCTGAATTTTTTTCCACTTGTCTTTTTCGCCATTTCACTCCATACACTCTGGAAATATATCATTTACTGAACCAAACCAACAGTTCATGTAGTTTTATGCCCTGTCCTTGGTGATGGTCAATACAAGTTACATCACATGGAATAGGATGGAAGAGGTACAAGTAATTCTAACTAAAAATTCTGAATAGCAGGCTCAATAAGAAAGCTCGGGCTTAAGCTCAGGTTGAATATACCCTGAAACACAATGATTTATGACCACTTAAATATTGTATCCCATTAGTATTTGTCTGTTCTTTCCAATTTTAGTTCTGGTAGTTTGATTATACTGAGATCATTTCAATTCATATATTTCTAAAGAATATTTAACTCCTGTACTGCATTCTCCTAGTTCACTAGCACACAAATTAAACGACTGAGAAAGAGGCTGCTTTCCATCTGTTACCAACAAATGTGATCTAATACAGTAATTTATTAAAAACCTAGCTTTGAAGAGTATTTTAATAAAGAGCTAGAGAATCATTACCACCAGTTTTTCCAGTTAAACTTATTTTGGTTCATGGTCTCATCTAATATTTCAAACCACGCTAACTACAGTGTGCATTTGAAGAGCAAAGCCACTACTTTTCTCTTTAACAGCTGTCTGTCTGTTTTGGTTTAGATTCCCAAAGTCACGTTGCCTCCCTTCCTCTTGACTGCTCTGTTCAGATAAATTTCCCCATGACCAGCACCTCTGTTATGTTTCCTAAATCAGAAATGAAGTATGGATTTCTAACATAAGCAATCTGTCTTCATACTGGTTAGCCCAACACACGCAGCCATACAAATGTTTTTTGCATCCTGTTCAACACTGGTGTGTGGGAGAACTCCCTTCTCCCCACACTTACTTCCATTCTTCTGGAATTGTGAAAAATCAGTGGCCTTGATTAGGTATTTTGTCAAATAGGTTTTGATGAGGTGCGTAGCTGGAAGGATATTTGACTAATTCTGCATCTGTGCTCTCCAGCGGAAAGAGCTCATAAGCCTTAGCTCATATATTTCAGCAGAAAGAGCAGGATGAAATGTCATGAGGCTCTACCAGATTATATGCAAGGTTTCCTGACCTAATTCACTTTATTTTTTCCTTTTTATTTTTCCCCTATTGCAGTATGCTTCAGTAAACCTAGTATCTGACTTTCATAACTATTTTGAAAATTATAAATAACTCTTCTATGAAGCACTATGAAAATTCATTGCATCACAAGCCTTACAAACAGACGCTGAAAAAAATCTTTCATTAAAAGTGCATTAGGTGCTAAATGAATCTACAAACCCATACTCAGAGACCCATATATTGCCCGTATGGGGAATAAGATATATAAAGTTTGTGGCTGGCAATCTGTCATTTAAATGGAACATTAATGTAACAGAAAGTATCTGCTGGTATCAGCAAGACTACCATCATAAACTTTAGAGTCATCTCTTGCTGTTATAGCATTTCACAGGAATCACCACAGAACACACGTCCACTATAGCAATATCCAATGGATAGTCCTTTCTCTTCAATGAACTTAATGCAAAGTTAGAGAAGGGATTACTTTAAAAAGTGCAAAACTTGAATCTGATTCTGGATCTCAGATCCCCAAAATATGAAGATAGAGTACCAATCTGATCCAGATTTTGATTTTATCTACCAAAAATTGAGAACTTGCCAACACTGAAATCTGGTACTAGTATATAAGGAAGGAAGACATTTTCTCAGGCATGGAGTGTGGTTTCTCCCCCTTATGTTAATGATATGGAACTTAAGTTATACTTGATGGATAAAGATGTGTAAATTCAGCTTCAGTTTCCAAGCTAAATTCTTAACCGGTGTAACTCAGCTATAGTTCAGACTCAAATAACACCAAATTAACAATATGAACTACCAGGGAGTAAAAACAATCACTGTAAGAGGGAACAAATTACTTAAATAAGTCATTTCACTGACTAAATAAAGTATCGAGTTTCAGTAATTTTAGCAATAGCAAGGCTTCAGGTAGCAGTTCGCAAGATGCTTCTGAAAACATGTATTTGTTATTCTCTTGGTGTCTGAAATAACTGCAGATTTTTTTGTCTTGATGTTTTGTTTCATGTTCTATCACTGCAATACCCAACCAGAAAAATATGTCATGTCTAAAGGTCAGGCTTCATTTAGACTTCATAAATGAATGGCAGATAAGGGCTTTTCTGACCACCCTGAGGTTGGAATTCTTTTCTATTTTCCTGTCTCCATATTCCAGTACAAGTCTGTGGACACTTCACACTTAAAAACTACCGTGATTCATGACACAGACATTCCTCTTTCTTTCTTAACGATGGGACCTAAACAATATGTTCTGAGCATGTTCAGCCCAATAAAAGAGAGAAGAAGAAAGGAAATCTCCATAAAGTGATTAGAATATTTATTTGGGTACTGGACAATCCAGGTTAAAAAACTTCATCACATTATAAAACTTGGACCTATCAACCCTTCCTGTAGGACAGCGACCCACTGGAAACCACAAGACAAGTGGTTCTCGGTCTTTCCTTGTGAAGCTCTTCTTCTTTGCATAGAAAAATTAAAAATATTTCTCATTAGATATAGATTCTTGGAATTCATATGGGATAAAAGCAAAATTAATTGAAGTCCTTGAGTAAATTAATATTTGTTTCTTAAAAGAAGAGGGAAGCTGCAGAGGGCCATGAGAGTCAGGGAGCTCCCCAAAGGCACTGCCATCTGGAGGATACTAGCCTTTCCCCATCACCTAGCTGTTTTACCATTTCTGCATGCTGCCTTTTAGAAATTCTTTTTTTAGCTAAGTACTGGACCCAAGTATTGGGTGACAGAATTTATAAACCTATCTCTGGGCTGTGAACTCGTCTAGCCTCCTGGTTATGAAAAATTAGGAATTATGTAGGTTAGTAATGCAGGGACAGAAATCCCCTTGAGAATCTCCCCTCAATGTCTCAGTTCTATGTTGCCTGATGAAGGGCACTGGTCAGGTTATTCTACAGAACAAAAGATAATAAAAACAACAATTTTTTTGCCACGTAAATCACCACTGCCTGAGACGAGAAGCAAATTGTAATCTCTAATTGCCGGCTGTCAGAACCAAGTATTTTTCCCAGTTCAGTATAATGGAGAAGAGTAGTGACAAACTGATCCCACATCTGAAAACATGACTTACCGTCTCCTTTTTCTGACTTTGAAAAGACTGAAAAGCCTTTGCCTTATTAATAGAGCATACTTTTTTAGAAGTACAAAGTACATATTTGTCCAGAATATTTCTAGATTAGATTTAAGGACAGCCATAAATCTACATCAGAAAATACCTTGGCAAGCAGCTAAGGTTTGATTATATAAAATGCTTCCGAGTGATACTTAGCAGACTATGCTGCAAATTTTTTCAAGGCTAAAATCAAATCTAATCTAATCAAAAACAATTCAGCTGAGCTTCCTGGAGGAAAGGGTAGGCAGGTGGTCCACTTACATGACATCTTTCCTTTTTTCTAGGATTTTCAGAATTATGGATGTAATGTAGAGACTTTCACACTCCATAAGCGCTTGGAAAAGCCATTTATAGTAAAATTTTAATAAGCACATTGATGACTTAGGAACCTAAATTCCCTTTTTGAAAGTGAGGTAGGCACTGACAAGCTTAAGTCTTCTAAAAATAAAAGTGATTCAACACTGTAACTCCCCAATTCTCATGCACAAACTCAATGTGATTTAAGCTTTTTATCTTTTAAGAAACAGAATTATTGCAAATGGCAACTATTTTTCTACTGGTATTCAAGCAAATAAAGAGACTATGTATACTTTCTACAGACTATTTTCACGTCCAAATTTGAAATTATTTCATCTTGGAGTTGGTTAAAGGTGATTTTTTTCCATCTTGCAATTTGAGCAAGATCACTTACATAGGTGTGGGCAGTTTGTAGTTGACTTCTCAGAGGACATCAAAAGCAAACCAGAAAATACAAATGCTTATTATGAAAATGTTTATAATTAGAACGGGGTCAAATATTTTAAATAGTTATTTCCATGGGAATGGATTGCCAGAAAAGGAAGAAGGTGGCAATACGTGTGTTCACGCCTCTTGCTAGCTGGGAAAGAGACAGTCCATTATAGTTTCTTTCTACAGTGCCATTCTGGGTAGACTGCCAAAATCTTAAGGCAGAAGCCCCTTCTGCCAGGTAAGGCGGCTGCAAGGGAAGCAGTTCAGCCAAACCCATATCTCCTTCCCTTGTCATGCTGTGTGATAAAAGGTCCAACTCGCTGCTTCCTCAGCCTCAACGTGCAACCACCTGTTGGGGACTTGCCTTTCGATTTTGCTTTTTCCTTGTATCCAGAAATACCTTCAATGCCTTAACTTCTCAAGAGGATTTTCCATCAGCTAAATATTTTTTAAGAAATCTCCCAGACATTTTCTAACATTCAGCAATCTGCTGGGTTTTGGAGCAAATGGTTATTTATCTGAGCACAGACTTTTCTTTTTCTTGTTCTTTGTACAATACGGGCTTCATTATATTAATGGTCCTTTGCCTCTAAAGTTCGTAACTTGAAAGGGTCATTTCAGAGACTTGGGCGTTTCTGGCTGTGCCAAGCCTCTAACAACCTGCTATTCTACCAAAAAAAAAATCCCCTAAAGCACAACAACATTTAAGGACCTAGCAGACCACTACAGATCTAGTTGAGACAATAATATAAACATATCAACTGACAGAAACGAGTCTGTTTCTATGAATTCACATTTTGTTTTCAGACAGTATTAAATACCTTGTCTAAAAGAACTGCACTCACCTAACTTGTCGATGACAAGCTTTTCCCACTTCATGTAACACACACTTTGTGATAAACTAACAGCAGTATTCATAACTACATTTGGAAGATAGAAACTTAGGACACAATGTTTGCAAACTCAACAGGATCACTCAAAGCATGAAGGTACTCAGGCATAAAAATACACAGTAAAGGATCCTAAACTTGTAAATGTTATTGAAGAATACTCCTAAGAGCAAGTGTGAAAGAAATGGTTGTAAATAGTATATTTTAAATCAATGAGCTGCTGTAGTATTGGAATTTAGCGATGCTTGTGCCCTTTCTGACATTACAGTACTTGCTGTGCTTGCTTTGTCTGATCAGAGCCTATAATCTTTGCTGTTGCTGTATTTCCAGCTGCTGACGAAACACCCTGAGAAAGACTGGAAACACCTCTTTGAAACGCACCGCAGGATTTCTCAAAAATGAATTAACAAAACTTTGACAAAACTCAGCTGCAGAATCAAAAGCAAGAGAAAACTATGAGCATTAACAAGCGTAAAGATATTTTGACATCTGGGAAATGCTCAGATAGGATTAGAGTGGAGAGAAAATAATTGCCTAAAAAATAAACAAGTATGGACAAGAGTCCGCGCACAGATGTAAGATTCTCCCAACTAAAAGTAAGTATTTGTCCTGTATTGGTTTCCCCCCTCACGTGTACCCAGCTTCTACAACGGCAGAAGGACAACTAACCCTGATTCTTTGCTGTGGTCTGTATCAGCAGATAGAGGGGTCACTTTAAATTATTTCGGTTGCAGAAAATGACCTGGTAAAAGTACACAGCCAAATTTTTCTCTCTCAGATGAAAGGCTGGAGGTTGGGGGAACAGAAATTGATGACGATCTCAAACTGATGATTTCATGGTAAGGAGATAAATAGGAAGTCTTCTGTAGCATCATGCTACCAGAAAATTAGGACATTCTTTCTCACAAGGTTTTGCGGGTATTTTATTATTGGTGACATTTCTGTGAGTACCCTGTGTGCAAAAGATGAAGCATTGCTCTATAAGCCTGTCATGAAAAGCAATCCCAAACAATGTTGATTTCATTTAAAGGTAACAACATAGGAAAAAACTGAGCAGAAACCCAACACTCTCCTTTGCTATATACGGAACGTTCTTGCCAGGAATAGTGCTATAGAAAATGTTTTTCCTTCTTTCTGCTTTTGCCACACCTGTAAAAGAAGATGACTGCCAGCATGCAGGAATCAGTACTACTCGGTATAACAGATGATAAAACAAACCTGCTTGCGATAGCAGGTAGCTGGAGCCAATGACGTGGGGACATTCCTCCAGCGCTGCATTCCTATAGATGGTCATAAAGTATTTGAACAGGAAGCCTGTCGTGGTTTAGTCCCAGCCGGCAACTAAGCCCCAGGCAGCCGCTCGCTCGCTCCCCCACAGCGGGATGGGGGAGAGAATCGAAGGGTAACAGTGAGAAAAACCGGGGGTCGAGATACAGGCA
>NW_010549755.1:124199-125260 GCF_000687285.1 Phaethon lepturus
CCGGCGGGGTCAGCCGTCCCGGCGGCGTCCCCTCCCAGCCTCTTGTGCACCCCCAGCCTCCTCGCTGGTGGGGTGAGGAGCAGAAAGGCCTTGGCTCTGTGTCAGCACTGCTCAGCAATACCGAAAACATCCCCGTGTCATCAACACTGTTTTCAGCACAAATCCGAAACAGAGCCCCATACTAGCACTGTGAAGAAAACCAGCTCTATCCCAGCCAAAACCAGCAGAAAACCTTAATATGTTTTACCTATTTTTATATTTACTTAAACAGAAGAAGTTTAAAGTTTCAAGCCTTGTGACCCCCATCAAGGAAAACTTCAAAACAGGAAAAGACCCTGTACATCCTGAATGATGTATGTGCATGGCTAGTAGGTAAATTACAACTTAGCACCTCAGAGCAGTATCGTGCAAAGGCAATACACTGCCGGTGCCGCCTACAAAGTGAATTACAAAGCACCCAGGGCAGTACCCGCAACACCCTTCTCGGGAGCGGCTGGGCATTACCCAGGGACACAGCCCGCCTGGCACGCAGATGCTTGTCAGCTCTCTGCAGCAGAGACCGTCTTGTTCTTCTGTGTATTTTTATCATGCAACTCCAAGCAGAAGGCAGTCTCACTTCACGGCGGAGGCTCTGGGATGCTCTGGTGCAAATCTAAACAAACAAGGCCACCAAACAGCATCGCTCACAGCTCTGACATTTTTTTCATGGCCTCTTCTCAAAGAGAACCTGCTCTGCATATGGCGGCCAGTGTTCACTCTTCCTAACTGTTTCCCTTCTCAGTCCAAGAAATCTGGCACGATCAGAGGGCGTCTGTTGGAATTTGCATTATTCATCATCCTTGATCCACCTCAGGCCTTTAAAACATTTTAAAACAAAAGGGAGCGTTTAGGGTTAAGTTAACATCTTAGCTCACCCCGGCAAAGCGTGAGCCTTACGTGCGCTATATTAACAAGTAAATTTTTAAAAGTGACCCTCGAGCTAACGCTTGCCGACGTCAAACTCGACCTGTTTACGCGGGCGGAGCGCTTCGGCCCGGCCGGGCGCTTTGCATCGCCGGGGG